>NC_045450.1:58184397-58314098 GCF_002776525.5 Piliocolobus tephrosceles | reverse complement strand
ATCCATCCATCCATCCATCCATCCATCCATCCATCCATCCATCCATCATCTACACATCCATCCCTCTATCACTTCATCTATCCATCATCTATCTACTCACCCATCATCTACCCATCCATCCATCCATCCCTCTATCCCTTCTATCCCTCTCCTCATCCATCCATCCTTCTATCCATCCATCCATCATCCATTCACCCACCTTAACCCTCACATCCATTTGTACAAGAGAAAACATAGGTCCCCAACTCCATTTGTTCGGTGAGAAAATATTATAAAGGATTGGGATTGCCAGATAAAATAGAGGAGTCCCGGTTACATTTGAATTACAGATAAGTAATGAATAATTTTTAGGATAGGTATGTCCCATGCCATGGTTGGGATATACATATACTAAAAATTATTCAGAGTTTAACCGAAATTCCAATTTATTGGGGAGTCTTGTATTCTGATTTGCTAACTCTGGCAAAC
Source organism: Piliocolobus tephrosceles (assembly GCF_002776525.5). Lineage (NCBI taxonomy): Eukaryota > Metazoa > Chordata > Mammalia > Primates > Cercopithecidae > Piliocolobus > Piliocolobus tephrosceles. Next base: position 58,313,630 of record NC_045450.1, on the reverse strand, counting down.
CTATAATGGGCATGAAATCTGAGTTCTGAACTTAGATTCACTGCTGGCTCCTGCTTGATCCTTCATAAGAGTGATGTCACCCTGTAGCCTCAAACAGAGCTGAAACACCAGGTATATGAGGAGTGTTGATTTCAACCCACGTTGTGCAGACCACCTAATGGTACATTCCAGGACTTTAATTAAGCTTCTAGAAAAACTATGGGACTCTGTTTATAGCTCACTTTTTAGCAACCAACCATGTAATTAGGGCGCTTAACCAATGCTTTCTGATGATAACAATTTGATGATAAATTTTTCCAACACCCAAAAATGTCAATTAAATGAAGCTTTAGTGCTTGATAGATTGCAGCACAACATGTCTTAAGCTTTAGTATAAAAACACATCACCTGGGATCTTGTTAAAATGTGGATACTGATTCAGCAGGGCACGGTGGGTCTGAAACCCCCATTTCTAACAAGCTCCCAGGTGATGCTGATGCCATAAGATCTCAAACTGCTCATTGAATAGTGGAGCTGTGCAGAGTGATGTTCTAGAAGTGCCCAAACCTATACTCTCTCTAATTAAACAAGACAGACAATGCCAACACAAGCCAGCTAATAAATGCAGACAGGAAAAACTGCAAGACATTTATGTGCTTATTAGTTGAACTGGAATTTGAATATCAAACTATAAGCTCCCTAAGAGTAGAGACTTCCTTGTTAATTTTGAAACTCCAGGGATCAGCATGCCCGGAACATGTACTTGGTGCTCAATACATGTTCATCAAGTGAACACATGAATAAATGGGAGGATGGATGCCATGACTGAGCCAGGCACATCAGCGCATAGAGTAGTGAAGAGGTCAGTCAGTCCTAAATTCTCAGGGAGTTAACCAACCCGTTATTTAAATTTAACTCTCATTTAAAACAAATGACCCAATAGCCAACACCTGTCAACACCTCACTACTGTTTCTCCCACCTGCCACCAAGTCTTCCATATCATTGTCCTCGACTATCTCTGTGAACTCAGAGATACTTATGTCTTCCTGGCTGGTGGGGGCCACCAGCCCGTGGATGTTGTCCAAGGTGATGTCATCCTCATAGCCCTCTCCCACCATGTGGATGGTGGTCTCCTCATATTGGTTGTTGATCACTGACAAGTGGATGATACCTCTCATCCTCCCAACCTTCTGGGAGTGGAAAAAGACATCAAATTCAGCTGTATCTCCAGGAGATACAACCAAGGAGGCTGTATGAGCTTTCTTTGCTGCAAAGAGAAGAGAGAAGGTATGATTTAGAACCAGTTTCAAGAAATGTATATCTATAAAGATCCTGGTTGAAGGGAAAGTAACCCTAGAATGGGCACGAGCCTTAGCTAGACGCCAGTGGTGATGAGACTGGGCATTCCCCTCTGGTTGGGCCTTGAGCGGTACCCTAAAGAAGCAGCTACTGAGATCCATTGCCTTCTAGAAGCACCCTCCCCACACTTACCTTTTTCATGTGGTTTGTTTTCCTCTGTGATGTAGATGTATGAGGTGCTGGGCCTCCCTTTCAGGGAGAAGACTCCTAGCTCATCCTGCAGGTCAACATGTAGCTGGCAGAAGGAAAGCAGGGATGAGTGCTAGGCTTACAGGTTGCTCATGGGCTTTGAGTCTGGGGTGAGATACTGTACTGTGTTTGGGGCAGGACCCCAAAAAGTTATTGTGCCCAGTATTCACTTTTTTGAATTTCTTATTGAGAGAGAAATAATAAATATTAGACCTGGAGAGGACAAAAGAACATTCAGTCAAATCAGCCCTTGTTATCTGAGTGAGGAACTGGAGGTCCAAAGAGTATGCAGAACTTTCCAGATCACGTAGGTACATAGTGTTAAAATGTGGTTGCCAACACCTCTGTCATTAACAGAGGCAGTTATAGAATATACGCTAGGGTAATAAAATGGAAATGAATACTTATAATTCTATGAGGGCCTGCATTGATGTGAATTTCTAAAAAAACAGTATCTCCTAGGTGCTATGCATTAGTTTAGTTGCCTGATAGTGTCATGTTGAGCATCCTACCACAATAAGAGGAAAAACAAGGTGGGCATTTGATCTACTTGGAGAAAGTGGTGGTTTCTGGCCCATTGTAAGGAAGATAAGACTAAAGCTATGCATCTGATTTCAGATATGAGACATCAGCAGGCATTGTTAGAAGGTAGTAATGTTGGCACCATCGTGAAAAAGATTGAATATAAAATATGAGGCATGGAGAAGGCAGAAATAGTGGTATCACATGGGAAGCTTCTGAGATAAAACATTACGTATTTAGAAACAACTTTAATAAGAAACTATATGGAAGAATTATATGTAAGAATATTGACATAAAAGATCTAAATAAGTGAGTGGAAATCCTAAATGTTCCTGGTGGAGCGTCTAAATATTCTGCAAGTAGAAATCCTCCTGGATTGAGAGGCTTCCCAATGGGATTTTTAAAGAAGCATTACAAAATAATTATAAAGCTCATTTGAGAGATTAATGGGTGAAAATTGTTAAGAAAAACGACAAAAACAGGGAGTGGGTGGATAGGAATTCACTGAACTAGATGCTAAAACATAAAGCCACAATAATGGAAACAATGCTAGGTAACCTGAGCTCAAGGCAACAATAATTGCTAGACTAAACATGTAAAAAAAATTTTTTTTAAAGTATCTCTTCAGAGCTATGAAGAGAATGAGGAGTAAATAGACCAGGATCAGTGAGAGTATAGAAATCCAGCAAGGTCAGTCTCACTTTCTGGGCAGTTTTTGTCCAGAGCATTTGCCAATCAGGAAAAGTTAAGACAGGAGGCTTGTCTGCACCTTTTTTTTTTTTTTTTTTTTTTTGATATGGAATCTCACTCTGTCACCCAGGCCAGAGCGCAGTGGCGAAATCTTGGCTCACTGCAAACTCTGTCTCCTGGGTTCTGCCGATTTTCCTGCCTCAGCCTCCAGAGTAGCTAGGATTACAGGCACGAGTCACCATGCCCAGCTAATTTTTGTATGTTTTTAGTAAAGACGGGGTTTTGCCATGTTGGCCAGGCTGGTTTCAAACTCCTGATCTGCCCACCTCAGCCTCCCAAAGTGCTGGGATTACAGGCATTGTCTGTACTTTTGATGGTCTTTTGGTGCTAAGAGGGCAAAAATTCAAGGCCTGTGGAAGGTGAGAATGCTTTCTTCTGGTCTGGGACCTCATTAAGATGAAAGGTGAACTGGATATAAACCAGCTTTCCCAAGGATGGCAATCCTGCTCTAAGTTCTGGGTAATCCAGAAAATCTCAAACCCTAACACTGGCTTAAGGTGATCCTGAATTTCTAGTGCCCCCAAGTGTTGGGCAGAAGCAAATGAAAATTGCCTCTAAAGAAAAATATGATCCTTAGTTTAATGATTTCTAAATAACTTTTACCATGTAATACCCAACACATAAATAGAAGATAACTAGGCACGTGAGGAGGCAGGGCAACATGGGCAAAGATGAGTAGAAAGAGTAGAAAAAGATGAGTAGAAATATCAGAAAGAGACACAGTGACTTTGGATTTCGGAATTATTGGGTACAGACTGCAAAATAGCTATGATTACTGTGTTCAAGAAATAAAAGTCATGTCTGACAATTTCAGCTAGAAACTGTAAACATGAATTATTCAGATTTTTAAAACAGCCTAATAGAAATTCTAAGATTGAAAAATGTAATAACTTAAGGGCTTAATGGAAACTTTAACAGTAGATTCAATACAGCTAAAGGGAGAGTTAATAAACTGAAGACAGGTCAAAAGAAATCATGCAGAATGAAGCCCAGAGGAAAAGTGAGTGGAAAATACAGTGAGACTGAGAGAGACAGAACATATAGTAAGAAGGTCTTCTGTATATTTAATTATCATCCCAGAAGGAGAGATTAGAGAGAATGAAATAGAAACAATATTTAAAGACATGTCTAGAAAATTTCCAAAATTAACTTAACTTTAATCCACAGAATCAAGAAGTCTAGTGAATTCTAACAAGGATAAATTAAAAGAAGTCCACTTCTGGACATATCATAGTAAAACTGTAGAAAACAAAGTGAAAATGTAAAAGGCAGTCAGAAAAAAAGAATGCCTTAAAGTAGCAGTCCCCAACTTTTTTGGCACCAGGAACTGGTTTCGTGGAAGACAATTTTTCCATGGACCAGGCACTGGGGAATGGTTTTGGGTTGCAACTGTTCCACTTCAGATAATCAGGCATTAGATTCTTATAAGGAACATGCAATCTAGATCCCTCACATGTGCAGTTCACAATAGCTGTTTGCACTCCTATGAGAATCTAATGCTGCTGCTGATCTGACAGGAGGGGAGCTCAGGTGGTAATGTGAGTGATGGAGAGTGGCTGTAAATACAGATGACCTTTTGCTTATTGGTCTGTGGCCTGGGGGTTGGGGACCCCGTCTTAAAGAACATTTTAGACTTACAGCTGACAACTCAGCAGTAACAATGGAAACCAGAATACATTAGAATAATATCTCCCATTTGCTGAAAGAAAACAACTGCCAAACCGGAATTCTATAGCCAGTAAAAATGATGTTAAAAATGAAGGAGAAATAGAGACTTCACCACCAGCAGACTCACATTAAGGAAATACTAAAGAGTATTCTTCATTTGGTAGGAAAAGTGTCTAAGATGGTGATATGGTTTGGCTGTGTCCCCATTCAAATCTCATCTTGAATTTTAGCTCCCATAACTTCCACTTGTCGTGGGAGGGACCTGGTGGGAGGTAAATGAATCATGGGGGCGGGTCTTTCCCAGGCTGTTCTTGTGATAGTGAATAAGTCTCACAAGATCTGATGGTTTTATAAATGGGAGTTCCCCTGCACAAGCTCTCTTGGCTGCCACCATGTAAGACATGTCTTTCTCCTCCTTTGCCTTCTACTGTGATAGTGAGGCCTCCCCAGCCATGTGGAACTGTGGGTCCTCTTTTTTCTTTATAAATTACCCAGTCTCAGGTATGTCTTTATTGGTAGCATGACAACTGACAAATACAGATAGAAAATTGGAGACCCAGGAATAAAGAGCAATAAAAATGATTAATAAATGAATAAACCTAAATGAGCCATAAAAGGATAAACAGTAAGAACAGCAGCAATAACAACAGTAGCAATGTCTTGTAGGGTTTAAAATATTTAGAGAATCCCAAGCCTTCCACAAGTTGCTCCATTACTGTATCCTTTCATTTTTATCTTCCTTGCTCTTCTACCTCTACCTATGCTCTCATGAAGCTGGGTGCTTACCAGCTCCTGCAGTAGCGTGCATTTTTTTTTTTTTTTTTTTTTTTTTTTTTTTTTTTTTTTGGCTTCTGCACCTTTGAAGCTTTCTCTCTCTTTCTGGTTTGCATGGACTGCCAAATGCCCACTGAAGGCATTGCTGAAACCCAGCTCCTTCAATGAGCCCTGTTCAAATGTCATTTACAGTGAATTTTCCCTTTATTGTCTAGATGGGAATAGATCTTTTTCAAAAGTCCTACAGTCCCTTGCAAAGCACAATACATCACTATTTTGTAAAATAAAACCACAATTTAATCATCGAATCAAAATACATTTGGATGTTGTATTTCTTACCCCTACTGAAGTTTCTTTTATTGTCTTACTTTTATTGCAAATGCAACGTTCATTACAGAAAACAATTAAAAACTAAAGAAGATATTAAGAATACCCATAATCCTGCCCACTCAGCTTGGTGCACGTCACCGCACGCTACCTTGGACAGCAGTTAATGATATATTGTGGAATCTGGTTTCCTACTTTCCCTGTGGACAAATACCATGCCAGATTCCCCTCTGCAAGTCTGTGACACACAGGTTAATGTATGCGGATCAACAGAGAAGTCCTCATACATTAGGCATGGCAGAGGCCCCAATGGCAGAAGTGTAACTTCTGGATTCTTCTCCCTTTCAGCCTCATGCTTCATCCTCGAGTATTACCTGGGCAGGGAGGACGCCATTGTTCTTGAGGATGAGAGGCAGCTTCTCTGAATGACCAAGCAGAAGCCTCTTAAAGAGGATTAAGGGGTTTCCACGTTGGTTATGAAGAATTGGCCGCACAACCGTCACTCGCGGGAGGTTCCCCTCGCCAGCGATGTCAAACACGAGGCCTCGGCTCTTGGCCAGGGTGCTGTAGGGACAGGAAGATTGTAGACTGTCAGTCTGGCGTGGTGGGAATGACACTCCCTAGGGAGTGTGGCCTGCAGCCCTGCTGCAGGAGAGGGAGCTGGGAGCTGGTACCTGGGCAAGCCATCCAAGGTAGCCTCAAAGATGCACTGGTAGTTCTGCATGATCTGCGGGGTGAAGGACACCGTGGCAAAGGCATGGGAATGACTGGCAATGCACATCTTGTTGGGTTCCACTTCAAAAATGTCGGTGATGCGGGCAAAGGGCTGGTGATGGGAGCAGAGACCAGAGTACGTCAGCGCCACTATGCCCAGCTAATTATTATCATTTTTTTTGTACATATGGGGTTTCGTCATGTTTCCCAGACTGGTCTCAAACTCCTGGGCTCAAGTGATCTGCCTGCCTCGGCCTCCCATAGTGCTGGGATTACAGGTGTGAGCCACCGTGCCTGGCCGGTGCTGGTTGTTAAAATGTGGAGCTGAGCTGGGAGCTGGCTGAATCACATGCAAGATGAGAAAGCTAGATGAGAGAATGGAGAAATGGAAACCTTGTGAGAGAGACATGTGGCCGCTGACAGACGGACAGAGCATCCGCTGGTCTTCTAAAGGGTGGACTTCAGGTGATGGTGCCAGTCTCAAGGAGTCCTGGCCACGTGATGTGTTCTGACCTGTGTCTGAGGTGTCCGATTCGCTGCAGTAAGCCTTGCTTTGTTTGGGCTAATCTGAGAGGGTTTCTGCTCCTTGTAACTCCAAGAACCTTGGCTAGAGCAACCTCCCACAGCACTTTATCTGTTCGCATCTTGTGGCAGCATTTTGAGACTGTACAGAGCCCTGGCATGGCCTTAAAAGGATTTTTCATTCTCATGGGAAGTAGGTGGGATTCAAGACTGACTGTCCCCTCTTGATCTTAAACTGAGGGTACTCAGGTTTCTTTTTGCTTTTTCCAAGGGATAGCCTTCAAGTCTGTGAACTAGGGTAGAGGAGAACATGTGATTTCTGCAAATCCTCTTATAAAGTCTCTCTTTAGAAATCAGGCTTGCGGTTGGGTGTGGTGGCTCACTCCTGTAATCCTAGCACTTTGGGAGGCGGAGGTGGGAGGATTGCTTGAGCCCAGGAGTTCGAGACCAGCCTGGCCAACATGGGAAACCCCGTCTCTACAAAAAATACAAAAACTAGACAAGCATGGTGGTGTGTGCCTGTAGTCCCAGCTACTCAGGAGGCTGAGATGGGAGGATCACTTGAGCCCAGGAAGTCAAGGCTGCAGTGAGCCATGATGGTGCCACTGCACTCCAGCCTGGGCAACGAGAGTGAGACTGTCTTAAAAAAAGAAAAAAAAAAAAATTAGTCTTGCTCTTTTTTTGTTGTTGTTTTTTTGAGAAGGAGTCTCGTTCTGTTGCCCAGGCTGGAGTGCAGTGACGCCATCATGGCTCACTGCAAGCTCTGCTTCCCGGGTTTACACCATTCTCCTGCCTCAGCCTCCCGAGCAGCTGGGACTACAGGTGCCTGCCACCTCGCCCGGTTAGTTTTTTTGTATGTTTTAGTAGAGACGGGGTTTCACCGTGTTAGCCAGGATGGTCTCGATCTCCTGATCTTGTGATCCGTCTGTCTCAGCCTCCCAAAGTGCTAGGATTACAGGCCTTGCTCACTTTTTATGTTTTTAGTACAGAATAGGGAGAAAGCTGCTCCTTAGTATCCCAAATAAGATCAGAGAATAGGCCAGGCGTGGTGGCTCACGCCTGTAATCCCAGTACTTTGGGAGGCCGCGTTGGGTGGATCATGAGGTCAGGAGATTGAGACCATCCCGGCTAACACGGTGAAACTCTGTCTCTACTAAAAATACAAAAAATTAGCCGGGCGTGGTACTGGACGCCTGTAGTCCCAGCTACTCGGGAGGCTGAGGCAGGAGAATGGTGTGAACCTGGGAGGCAGAGCTTGCAGTGAGCTGAGATTGTGCCACTGCACTCCAGCCTGGGCAACAGAGCAAGATTCTGTCTCCAAAAGAAAAAAAAAAAAAAATCAGAGAATGACTGGGTGTCACCAGAGTCTGAAGGAAGTCATAAAAGGGATTATGTAGTCTCCCCAACCATACCGTTCTGCGTTGACATTCCCCCAGGAATGCACACTCCATATGTAGCTCTAGGCTGACACCAACACCCTTGGTGACTTCCCCACCACGCTCAGCTGTGAACAATGCCAGCTCCAGGGCCTGAGGACTTCCTGGGCCCAGATTCGACTTTCGGGCAGAGAACTGAAGCAGCCGCCATAAAACTAGAGTATTTGCTACACATTGGATTGGAAATTAAGGGTGATGGAAACCCATTGATTAAGACCTCTCTTGGTATCCTGAATTTTCTGTTCTGCTGTGAAAAAAAGTATGATGTGACTCAGACAGAAAAGGCAATTTCGAGCCTGGCAGATGCCTGAATTGGGGAATTATTTCATCTTGTATGTGGATGAAGCTTGGCTTTAAGCCCAGCCCTATATTCTCAGGCTCTGGGACCTAGGGGAAGGATTTAGCTTTTTAAGCCTCAGTTTCCCTAACTGTAGAATTGGGATAATAATACAAAGTCGGAAGAGTTGTTGTGAGGGCAAAAGGAGGCAATAAATATAAATCACTTAGCACAGTGCTTGTCACATGGGAAGGGCTAAAAAATGCTCACCATTTCACCTTATCCTCAGAATCTGATGCCCCCAAATCTCCCTTACCAGCAGAATATGCAGCTGGAGGCAGGCCTGTCTGGAGTTGGCGCTCACTTTAGCCTCTCCCCACCATGCTTTGTCTATTTTAGGCACATAGTGAGCGTTTAATGGAGGAATGCTGTTTGCTCGTTCATGCGTACTCATTTATCACAAAGGTACCCGGAGGAGACACCCACTGGGACAAATGTATCACCACTGGCCTAGGGGAAACCCCCAGTTACTTCACATAACTTCCAGCAGGGCCTGATAATTTCCACTCACGCATACAGGCTCCAGAGCCGAGGATGCTGAGAGCCCTTCTTCCAAGTTTATGCCAATCACGGTGGGCCAGGGGCCATTGGTAGCGTCTTACCTTATTGGAGATAGGCCTGACTACAATGTTGACATCACAGGCGATCTTTCCCACATTGCTGATCTTGAAACGAGCCTTGGCTCGGCGGCCCACAAGGACATTGCAGAAGATGAACTTGTTCTCATCCTCGACGAACAGCCCCCCGCTCTCTATGGTCTGCAGGATGTGGTGCAGGTTGGCGCTGGTACATATCTGGTGCTCTTCAAATATCAAGGCGTTGTTTTCGGTCACAAAGGCTGGGGAGTGAACGGGAGACTATGAGATGTAGCCTGATCGCTGGATTTCCTCTCTGTAATTCCTAATTTGGAGCTCTGGATTCTCACAAAGAAGAATCGTGGAGGACACATAGGTGAAGTCATGCAAGGGGGTGTGAGGGACGGGAAACATTCTGTCTTGTCTTCCTCTTTTGTACTGCCCTTGCTGGTTGCCACACTCCAGTGAGCCTTTCTCTCCCAGTGGTAAGATCCAGGATCTGGGGTTGGCTGTGGAGGGAAGGAGGCAACTGGCCCACTATGCTTCAAGGCTCCAGTGATCCTATCATCAAAGCATGAGGCATGCTCTTTGCACCTCATGTGCCCTCCTGCTGGGTTACAGATTTTGTATGCTCAGTACCTGAACATTGTTCTCTGTGGACATGTTGCCCACCAGCAGTGGCCTGGCCATGAGCGGGTCTCAGTGCTCCTAGGTCCTGTGCCACAGCCCATCCCACCATGATTCTCAGATAACACTATTTATCTGGGAATCCAGGACCAGCCTCCTGGGAGTGTGAAGCTGCACCTCCTCCCTTAGGTATATGCCCTGGAAAAATACAACTGAAGACACTAGAAGAAGTTCCAGGACCCCAAAGGAAGCAGCCCAGCCATGTCTGCCAGACATCTTTGGAAAAACTTGCAAGAAAGAGGTAGAAGTGTTACAGATGAAGGTCTCTTATTTATATATTTAGTTTTTGAGATGGACTCTTGCTCTGTTGTGGAGTACAGTGGCGTGATCTTGGCTCACTGCAAACTCCACCTCCTGGGTTCGAGTGCCTTCTGAGTAGCTGGGATTACAGGCATGTGCCACCACACCCGGCTAATTTTTTGTATTTTTAGCAGAGACGGGGTTTCTCCATGTTGGCCAGGCTGGTCTCAAACTCCTGATCTTAGGTGATCCACCCGCCTTGGCCTCCCACAGTGCTGGGATCACAAGCATGAGCCACTGCACGTGGTCTCAGACGAACATCTTTTAAGTGGTGTTGTCCAATGTGAGTGGTGAGTACCTGGTAGACAGGCTTCAGCCAGCAAAGTGTAAGGAATGCCGGCAGGCTGAACTGTAGGGTCTCGGCCGGAGATATCGATGGCTATAAACTCCTCACACTTTCCCACGGGGTCAGCCACACAGTCAACGGTGATGACCTGCTGTCCTCCGGAAGGGATGGAGCCAAACCCAGGGTACACGGTGAACATGCCATGGGCGAAGCGGGCCTGCAGGACAAGGGTGGGAGGGATAGGAGACTTGGAGGCAGAGTGAGTGACAGCCAGACTATGGGGGCTGTGAGATGGTGTGGAGAGGGCGAGAGACACGTGGGGCTTCTTCTCACAGGCACTCTCTGGGCCTTCACTCCTCTCCTCCTGGAGGGACAGAGGGCCTGGGATGGGCAGGGGGTCTTCAATGATAGGCTGCTCTCTCAGTGCTTCCTTCTATGCAAATTCCTTCAGACCAATCGTGTTTGAACTAAGGGTTTAAAGGAACAGACAGACTCCACATCATATAGCACTTATTCAGCTGGGCATCTTGAATCAGATGGGTGCAGAATGGAGTAGTGGGTGAGGTTATGGGCTTTTGAGTGAGACACACCTGGATTTGAATCCCAGCCCTGCTAAATATTGACTGACCTTAAACAAATGACTTCTCTGAGTCTCAGTTTATTTATCTGTAAAATGGGGCTAAAGCCCCAACCGCAGAGATTGCTGGAGGTTTAAATGAAATAACAGGTGTGAAGCATGTAGCATAGCATCTGGTATAGAATTAGTGCTAAAAAACAAGCAAACAAACAAACAAACAAACACCCAAAAAAACCAGGATGTTGGTGCAATCCTTAGATGTCCCTACTCTTCTCTCTCCTGCTTGTAGTTTTCTGGATGACTGTAGAATGTGCTGACAATGCAGTGGCCTGAGATAAGGGAAGGGTCTGGAACAGCCCAGGCTCTGTTCTCACCCTTCCTAGAACAGGATGTCCTTCAGCTCAGAGATCCACATTTCCTCTGCAGCACAAACTCCAGGACAGAATGCTTTTGGTGTCCTTCAGCTGCAGTGTGAAGTGGGGCATGCATAGGCAGGACCTCATTTGTTCAAGACAGCTTTCTTGAGCCTTGGGGGACCAGCTGTCCATGAATACGAAGTTTCTATTAGTTCTTGCTACCTATCTGTGAGTGATAACTTGCTTTGCATGACTTGTGTGAGGGTTCTGCCACACTGGACTCATACCCTGGCAACTGGATTTGTGCAAAACCTCTGGCAGCTGGGGTTTGTGAAGGACCTCCTGCCAGATCTAGGAACCACAGCAGAAATTAGTGCTGAGTCTAGTGGCACTCTTCACATAGGCATCTGTGTGGATGCAGCCTCTAGCATTGTGCAGTGTGACTGCAGAGACATATGTGGAAGCTGCTATTAACTAATTTGGTCACTATTTACTAAATACCTACTATATGCTAGGAGATGCCCTGGGCACCGGTGATTCCCAGATAAACCATCCTGACAGAGGAGAAGGTTGGAGAATAGTAGAAAATGGCATGATGTTGTCTCAAAGGAGCAAACTCATAGTGGGGGCAAAGAACAGCTGAAATGAGTGGAACTGAGGTAGCAGAAAGCTAGGAGAAAGGGAAGCAGTCAGAGAAAGAGGTCTTGGAAATCAAGGATTCAGAAGCACCTCAGTTTCCTGTGATGCAAGATCCAGGCTGTGACCATTAAAATAAGTTGCCAGTGTAGAGGAGAGGATAAGTTCATTGCAACTGAAAGGCAGAGTGCTGGAGAGGCTGTCTCACTGAAGGCTGAGAAGATATGGTAGTCAAAGAAGGAAAAAAAATCTGTAGAAGAGATGAGAGTTACAGAAACATATGTAGAAAATTACGTATGTTAATGAAACAGAAGCCTTTGCTTGACAACAGGAAACCACCTGAAAAGACATAAAAACTAACATGTAGAAAACCCAGTTCACTTCAATCAATAATTATTGCTGTTCACAGAGTGCAGAAAACCTGCTTCTCTCATTGCCTTCAACGCAGAGGTGGTGGCTGGAGCTGCAGCAGCCACGAGGGAAAGGCCAAGAGAATCACAAGCAACAATAAACTATGAAACCAATACCAGCAATTTTCTACCCCATTTAAATATGCCATATTTGTTTAAACCACTAACATTGGATTTTCTGCTATCTGCAATCAAACATGATTCTGACACACAAATCAAGCACCTCCTCCTCCGTGAAGCCTTCAATAACTGTTCACAGCTACCCAGAACAGCAAGACTTCATTCTTCCATTTTTCTAGAGTCTATCCATGTACAAGCACTTCAATTATAGTATTTACCATCTTGCTTAACAACTGCTCATTCACCTGCTTTTTATGAAGAATTCCTCTTGTCTGTCTTCAAGTTCACTGATTCTTTCCTCCACCCTGCTCTAAAATATTTCCTCTACATCCATTTAAAACCATATCAGACAGTATTATAGTTTTGCTTCCATTGACAAACATAATTTAGAAAACCCAGGAAGAGAAGTAAGGTCTACTGAATTTACCTACATTATTGCTTACCATGTTTTTTTCTTCCTTGTTGATGTTCCATGATTACATCTTCTGTTATTCACTTTCTGTTTTGAGAACTTCCTTTAGCCATTCTTTTAGGGTAATTCTACTAGTGACAAATTATTTTAGCCTTGTTTCATTTGAGAAAGTCAATTTTCCATTTATCCCTGAGAAATATTTTTGCTGGATATAAGATTCTGGGTTCACAGTTATTGATTCTCTACACTTGAAAATATTGTGCCACTTTCTTTTGGGTCTCTATGGTTTTTGTAAGAAATCTGCTGTCATTCAAGGTTCATTTCTCTCTTGATATGCTCAAGATTTTTTTTTCTTTTCTTTAATTTTCAGAAGTTTGACTATGATGTGTGTCGGTAAGGATTTCTTTTGGTTTCTCCTATTTGGGTTTGCTCAAATTCTTGAGTCTGTAGGTTTACATCTTTTTCCAAATTTGAAAAGTTTTCTGTCATTATTCCTTTGAGTACCTTTTCAGTTCCACCCTCTTTTGTAACTCTTTCTGGAACTCCAATGAAAACAGCATTAGATCTTTTGTTATGGTTCCACAGATCCCTGAGCATCTCTTCATTTTTTATCATTAGACTTAAATAGACTTTCAAGAGACTCAGAACAGAGTCTACTTTCTCTCTTTTGTTTAGACTGGGCAGAATAATGGCCTCTCAAAGATGTTCACACCCTAATCTCTAGAACCAGTGAGTATGTTATCTTACACAGCAAAAGGACTTGGTTGACATGATTACATTAGGAAGCTTGTGATGAGGAGATTATTCTGGATTATAATGGGCCCAGTGTAATCACAGGGTCCTTAGAAATGGAAGAGAGTTAGAAGGAGATATGACTGTAGAGGAGGTTGGAGTAACGTGATGTGAGAAGGCTTCGATCCACTGTTGCTGGCTTTGAAGATGATAGAAGGGGACTACAAGCCAAGGAATGTGGGCTGCCTCTAGAAGCTAAAAAAAACAATGAAAAGGATTCTTTCCCGGTGTCTCCAGAAAAGAATACAGCCCTTCCAACACCTTGATTTTAGCACTTCTGACCTACAGAACAGTAAGATAAAAAATGTGTAATACTTTAAGCTTCTAAATTTGAGGCAATTTGTTGTGAGAACAATAAGAAATGAACACAGGAATCCCTATCGTCTGTCTTCAAGTTCACCGATTCTTTTCCTCTGTTCCCTCTGTGTTGTTGAGCCCATCCATTGAGTTCCAAATTTGTTTATTTATCTTCAATTCCAGAATTTCCATTTGCTTCTCCTCTACATCATCTTTCTTTGCTGAGACATACTATTTTAAAATTTTTCCAGGCATGCTTATAATTGCTCATTGAAACATTTTCAGATAATTCTAACACCGCTGTCATCTCAGTGTTGTCATCTAGCATTTATCTATTCTCCTTCAGTTTGAATTCTTCCTGGTTCTTGGTATGATGAGTGATTTTCACTTGAAACCTGGACATTTTGGGTGTTATGCTATGAGACTTGCGATCTGATTTAAATCTGGTTGAGCTGGCTTTCTTTTGACACTACCCTGGCTGGGGAAGGTAGTACACTGCCTTGCTACTGCCAAGTGGGGGCAGTAGTCCATATTCCCCACTCAGACTCATCATTCCTGCTGGGCAGGGGTGGGTGTCCCAGCTCTCCACCAGTCCTCAACTGATACCTCCTGGTGGGGACGGGTGAGTGCCTGTTACTGTTCTGCTGAGGCTATGGGAGATGGAGGGGTCCTCTGACACCATTCCAGCAGGGGACGGGGGAATGTCTCATTTCCATTAGGTTGGGGTGGACGTCACGGTTCCCCATGTAGTATCTCCACAAACAGCACTGGAGGTGGTGGGGGATGCTTGTTACCACCCATGGGAATGAAAGTCTTGGCTTCCTATTTGACCTTCTCTGATGCCACCCTGGCAAGGGGGTGGGGCACCTCATGACAGCTTGGAGAGGGTGGAGTCTAGTATCTCTATTCGGCCTTTGCTAGCAGAGGTGGCGTGGGACCAGATATTTTTCTTTGGTGTTTGGCTGGAGTAGAACAGTTATTATCTAGAAGTTTTCTGTCTTACTAGGGGCAACCTAGAAAGGCAGAAAGAAAGTAGGAGTAGGCTTCTGTTGGGGCTTGCTTTTTGTCTGCGTCTGTTGATGTTTTAGGGTTGTTGGCTGCTTCAGCACCCAGTCTGGGAGATATGAGGCAAAAAGAAAACTTGGGAACTCACCACCTTGATCTTCCTTGGGTCCCAAAGACCCTGGGGTTGGTCTGGTTTCTTCTCTCTACCTTTCAGAGTCTGAAGTCTGTCTGTCTTATACACAATACCCAGGGTTTTTAGTTGTACTTAGTTGGGAAGAATAGGGAAAAGTACATCTAGTTTGATCTTACCAGAAACAGCAAACCTTAAATCTCCTTTTGTTTAAGCCTGTTTGAATGGGCTTCTCTTTCTTATAAACAAATTATTCTTCATTAAAATACATTTCCTGAAGAGTAGAAACAATTTTAAGGCAATGGCAAGCCAATGAAGTTTTTAAAGCAGAAGTGGATATCCAAATTAATGGCTATAACATCTTAGCTTAAAATGTAAGTGACATTTCAGTATAATTATTTCATATTCCTGCCATGATGGATTCAAATCCTATTATCCTAGGGAGGTATTTGGTGTCAAGAGCTAATTGGGAGTTGGCTTTACTGCGTATCTGTATGAACAGGGAAAAAGACACGCACCTGGCCTGTGGTGGTTATTTCTCTCTGAATCGTGTCAGAGAACTTGGCTGCTCTGGAAGGGCCAGTTTTGTAGAAGCTCTCACTTTCTCGGGATCTTGCATGTCTGATGTGGCTGGCTCTGATTAAAGAAGCAAGAATATACCCTTAGGTTATGGGGTGGGGGGTAATTAGATACCACCTGTCTGTTTCCCTGCAACGTCCCTTCTCCTAGG
This sequence comes from Piliocolobus tephrosceles, assembly GCF_002776525.5. Taxonomy (NCBI): domain Eukaryota; kingdom Metazoa; phylum Chordata; class Mammalia; order Primates; family Cercopithecidae; genus Piliocolobus; species Piliocolobus tephrosceles. The sequence goes on along the minus strand of NC_045450.1, from coordinate 58,297,739 downwards.
AATGGGGGAAGGGGCCCGTCTTTGCCCAAGAGGACATTGGAGTGGCATAGCTAGCTAGTTAATCACTGACCAAACTCATTTAACAGTTGTAAGGAAACTAGGCGGTAATTATACTTATTAAATATGATTTATAGGGACACTGAAAATTACTGCAAGAAGATAGTAATTTTTAAATGCGTACTTGAGTTCACCGGAAAGCAGTGTGTAGAAAATTACTTGTGGATGTCAAATGTTTTACTTAATCTCATTTTAAAAAGTGAAATGGCAAATAAATTAAGCTCTTCTGTATCTTCACATTTATAGTCGTGATGTTTTTAAGGTTTAGTGTAAGCAGTAGTTCAAATATAGGTCTTGGTAATTGTTCCCTTGCCTTAAAACTAGTTTATCCAATAATTAGTTTGCCTAGAGACCAGTTCACCTAAAATATTCAAACGTATCTGAAATGCATCTTAAACTTTTGAGAATTCTATATATTTAAGCATTCACTTGCTTAATGACCAGAACACCTGAAGTTCAACCCCCTTTCGTGTGTTTTGCATGAACTTGTGCATGCTAAAATAAAAAATAAATAAAAAACAATGTAAAGCAAAACAAAATTAAGTTATAATCGTTATAGACATTAAATTATTATAAACCAAATTGTAAAAAAATTCAGTTGAAATTAAATGAGGAAGAAAGAGACTTTACACAATTTAACTCTGCACTTTAAAAAATGTTCAAACTTTGTCAAAACAGAAAAGAATAGCTACAGAAATATAAAACAACTACAATGTAAAGCCATATATCTTATTTAAAAGAATTAACTAGAAAGTCAAAATTAAATCAGAAGTGCTTCAGGAATCAGTAAAAACCCTCTTAATTTGCCCAAAAAGAGTATGTTTGCCCAATGGAAGCCAAAAGCACTCAAAAGACCAATTGTTTTGGGTAAATTGATTGACAGCCTCCTTTTGAAGAACATGGAGTTTTGCTGTTGGAATAACTATGAAGGTAGCTTTGTGATGGTGTCTTCACGGGCAGAAGGCAATAATAGTAACAGGCAATAACAATAACAGGCCCTGGTAGGCTGAAGGCATCACCGCACTTGCTCTCTTCCACGTTTCCAAGGCAGCGCCACCATGAAGCACTGCTATGATTTCTTTTGATTGAGCTTGCTGTGATAATAATTTCTTGGCATTGTACAGAATGACATATAGGACAATGATCTAATAAGTACTTTATCACACCAGAAGCACCAGGACAACAGACAAAATTCCAGGCAGAAGACTGTTAGTTCAACTAAAATTTATGATATATTCTATAGGAAATCTATGAAACCTGGAGTCAAAAGATATGGGCTCACACCAAGATCTACTGGTAATTTCGTGTATAATATCTTTTAAAAATTTTTTATTTTTTATTTTTTTGAGACGGGGTCTTGCTCTGTCGCCCAGGCTGGAATGCAGTAGTGTGATCTCGGCTCACTGCAACCTCTGCTTCCCGGATTCAAGCAATTCTCCTGCCTCAGCCTCCAGAGTAGCTAGGATTACAGGCATGTGCCACCACACCTGGCTAATTTTTGTATTGTTAGTAGAGATGGGGTTTCACCATGTTGGCCAGGCTGGTCTCAAACTCCGGACCTCAGATGATCTGCCCGCCTTGGCCTCCCAAAGTGCTGGGATTACAGGTGTGAGCCACCACACCCAGCTTTTGTGCATAATCTAAATGAACCATTTCTAAATTTTACAGGCCTCACTCACAAAAGGGGATTGGGTGAATTTAAGTAAGATATATGAATGCTCTTTATAAAATATAAAGCACATATTAAAGAGGGAATGCAGTCAGTTAAGTAAATATTTGTCTTACGCTTTCTTTTGATGAATGGGGCTCTCCCCTGTCAGCTTATAAAGGGCAAACTTGAAGTCAGTAACACCTTGATTTTCTATGGTGAAGGTGGTGCTTTTACGAGCGCCACAGATCAAAGCTCCAAAGTTGATGACAGAGGAGGGGGTGATGTTGTATTTGGAATATACTGCATTCACGGAAAACTTAATTGGGATGCTGGCAATGATCTCACCTCCTTCTGAAATATTGGGCTCAATAATCTAGAAAGGGAAGAAGAATGAGCAAGTCAGCCACTGCTGTAGCTACAGAAGTCTTATTATTATCTACCCCGTTCCCTATTTTCATCATTGACATGAAGCCATGTTATTTCACTGTCTTTGTATTATTGCATCAACAATGATATTAGCAAACACTAAAATGGAGCTTACTGTGTACTAGCCAAGGGTCAACATAGCCAACTTTTCCTCCTGTTTTCAACTCCCTGCTCATCCTTTGCACTTGATGATGTAACTCAGCTTCCCTGCCTTTGATGCTCTCTGAAGACTTGGGGGCACATTTCCTCTCTGACTAATTCTGATGACTTTGCCTGCTAGTTAGAACAGAACCCCGGTGTATCCTATCCGGTTGCCACCCAGGCCAGCCCTCCCCTTTTCTTCCTGGAGCATGGATTAGGTCATGTATCCTTCTTTGCAACGGGAGTCCCATGATCCTGCCATTGAAGCAGCCCCTCCCTTTGGAGCTCAATTACCTGACAGCGCAGAACAGGCTGGTGCTCGATCTTCACTTCCTTTTTTGCACGGAAGAAAACTTGGACATTTGTGGGTTTTTCTGTTGGGGTCAGTGAACCCTTTTTGGGTTGGACTGAGATCATGGAATTTATATTAGGTGTTGAAATCCCTATAGAGTCCACGGAAAAGCTGAAAGACAAGAATAAAAAGTCAGCCTAAGTCATTATGCCGGGAACTCAAGATCCGAGAGAGGAGACTCTACATGGTTGAGGGCCTGCTGTGTCTCCAACCCTGTTTAACCACTACGTCCAGCAGAGTCCACTGTGCTTTGTACGCTGTGATCGCCTCTCCTTAGCCAGGATTGACAAGGCCAGGAATTAATGCTTAAGGCAAAGACAGCCATACTGTATCCCATGGTCAAGAGAGGCCATTGCAGGAGATCTCTGTCCAACAGGGACACTGGATACTGAAAAAGGACCAACTAAATTAATTCTCTCTTTCTCTGTTTGTGTGTCTGGCTTTCAGGACACGCAGAGCGAACAGTGACACAGAAACCAGGGAACCTGGGGAGAGAGAGCAGGGAGTGGGCAGGGGCCCTGCAACAGAAGTACTAGGGAAGGAAGGAAGCCCATGGCCTACTGGAGGTGAGGCAAGAACCACAGGAAGAAGCTGGCTCATGAGACTGACAGAGGGACTGGTGTAGGCTCAAGGTGTATCCCACCTAGGCAGAGGTGGGATACCCGGAGTTGCTGTGGGGCTCTCAATGTCACCCCCACGCTCCGAGACCCTGGTTGCCCAATTACTTGCACCCCTGTGCTTCCTTACTTCCCTGCACATTCTTTAAACAAACCCTCTATCACCTGTTCCAACCTGAGAGTGACTCCATTCCATGCAACCTCAAAGAGCACAGCTAATGCCCCTGTCTTAATCTAAAAGAAAACTCACCAACAGGCAAGATTCCACTTAGCACTAATTCCAAAGTGACAGGGGAAAAGTCTATTTGTCAATTGTGAATTCTTGGGGAAGGAGAACCTTCCAAGGAATGAAAAGTGTGGGCACTGCCATGAAGGGCTGTGTGGCTCTGTCTGAGGGGTGTTTCCCTCCTCCTCCCCTGTGCCACCCTTTCCTTGCTGAGGAACTTCCCTGATTTTGTGTTTCTTCTTTTTTTCTTTTTCTTTTCTTTCCTTTTTTTTTTTTTCTTTTTTTGAGACAGGGTCTTACTCTGTTGCTGAGGCTGGAGTGCAGTGCCATGCTCACGGCTCACTGCAGACTTGACCTTTCTGGGCTCAAGTGATCCTCCCATCCCAGTCTCCCAAGTAGCTGGGACTACAAGTGATACGACCACCATGCCCAGCTAACTTTTTTTGTATTTTGTAGAGGCAGGAGGGTCTCGCCATTTTGCTCAGGCTGGTCTCGAACTCCTGGGCCCAAGCAATCTGCCCGCCTTGGCCTCCCACAGTGCTGGGATTACAGGCATGAGCCATCACACCCAGCCTCTTTGTTTCCTTTTTAATCTCAGGGGATGAGCACAAGCTGGAGCTCTATTCCACCAAGTCACTATTTGGATTGTATAACATAATGGTTCTCAGAATGTAATGAAAAAGGAAAGCCCTTTCTTCACATGAAATCTGCTGATTTTCTTTATCTCCTTGTAAAGCAGATAACAGCTGGCAGAAGGCAGGACAGCTTGAGGCCAGGTCACCCATCTCCAGTCTCTCCCTCCACCCCGGGACTTCTTCTCACCCCTAGAATCTCCCCCTCCCAGCCTCTTCCCCAAGTCTCTTCCTTTACTCCCAGACACCTACAGTTTCAACTGGCCGGGTACATCCGGGCCACTTAAAGGCCCCTGTTAAGCTGCAGAGTTGAGAGCAATGTGAAAATCTCTGCTCCCTTAGCAGGTGGAATTCCATTCATTTGAAGCCAAGGGAGGCAAAAAAGCAGAGACGGTTCTTATGATTTCCTTGACTGACTGATAAGAAAAGTTTCCCAGACCACATTCCTCCCAACGGTGGACTTGATGGCCACAAACCCCATGGGATTCAGGTTACCTGAATGCGATCTCGTGTTTCCCTCCATTCCTCCCCACGGTGGACTTGATGGCCTTACACCCGATGGGATTCCAGTTACCTGAATGCGATCTCGTATTTCCCACGGTTCTTCAATTGCAGGGGCTGCTTCACCTCCTCTGTGACCCTGACAATCCCAAAATCCAGGCCCCCTTCAGCTCCTGCAGAGACCAGGGGCCAGGGCAGACAGGGGTGAGTGGGCATGAGAGTGGGAAGCAGGGGAAGTGCCTGTTGAAGTTCACATGGAAAATGCATGGTGACAGTTTAAGAGAATTTGTTTTCTGAAAGTACTATGGTTAGAAAAGCCTCTTATAATTGAGTCTGGGCAAACAAACAACAGATGCTGCTCTTGATGCACTCTACAGGGCTGGTCCCTCTGGATTCCATCTGTCCTAGGATTATTGTCTTTCACATCTACCATCAGCTAAAACTTTCAGTATTTAAAAAAGTCTTGCATAAAGTTGGGATATTACACATACATTTATGTTGTTTTACTTAGCATTAACATCATAAGCATTTCCCCCAAATAATTAAAAACTCCCCATAGGTGTGATCTTAGTGGCTGCATAATATCCCATGATATGGCAGTTCCGTAATTCATGATATTATTCCTATAATACTATTATTTCATTATTGATGGGCATTTAGGTTATTTCCAACTCTTCATTGTTATAAAAATACTGCAAAGATCTTTGTACATGAGACTCATGACATCTAAACTAATACGTGGCTCTAACATTCCGTGAGTTTTGATGAAGAGACCTCTTGAGGAAAGGAGGGAAATGGAGAGCTGTAGGCTAAAGGGAGAGCTGAAACTCAGGTGTTAGGGCAGTGTGAGGACAGATAACAGCCTCATCCCCACCCCCCAAGCCCTGGAATCTGTGAATATGCTGTCTTACATGGCATAGGGGAATTAAAGAAGCAGGTGGAATTAATTCACTGACCTACAAATACAGAGATTAATTTGGAATATCTTGGTCAGCTCAATATAATCACAAGGGGGCTTAAGAACAAAAGAAGAAGGCAGGGTGGGAGAACCAGAGAAAAGGCAACGTGAGAAGGAGTTGGCCCAACCTTGCTGTCTTTGAAGGTAGAGGAAGGGGACCATGTGGATGGCCTCTAGGAGCTGGAAATGGTATGGAAATGGATTCTCCCCTAGAGCTTCCAGAAGGGAAGGCAGCCCTGCTGACACCTTGATTTTAGCCCAGTGAGACCCATTTTGCACGTGTGACTTCCAGAACTGTAGGGTAATATGTTTGTGTTGTTTTAAGCCAGAAAGCTTATGGTGACATTTTATGGCAGTGATAGAAAACTAATACAGGAAAGAGGAGAGGTGTTTACTGTCAAATGACTGCTCTGAAAAGAGCTCTGCAAATTTTACATCTATGACCACCCGCTTTCTCTCTCTGGTTGGAGAAATTACGATTTGTAGTCATATTGCTAATATCACTCTGGGGCTCACATTATTATTTATTAAAATTGCCCCATTCCCAATCTGACAATTGCATAAAGTTGGAATATTACACATACATTTATGTTGTTTTACTGACAACACACTAGCCCTTCTCTACACAGAAATACACTATACAAAAGACCCAATTTCCAAACGCCCTTTTCTTGAAGGGCTCAACAGACCTTTGGGGAAGGTGATGTCCAAGGCGATGTCATATGCCTCTGCAAAGACCATGATATTTTCAATCTGAACAACACCGAGAAGATTTTCTGCATCTAAAACCTGGCAGAGTAAGAGAAATTCTTCAGTAAAAGCAAGACCTGTAGGTGCTTGGAGTCTGAAACATGTAACATCCTAAAGGGGATATGGCAGGGAACGTTTTTGAAATATATTCCCCTGTAGGTATTTTATCTTTACCAAGCATTTGGCGGGATTTGTGCTCCTCTTAACACTCTCTGGGGAATGCTGGTTTAAAGAATACAAGAATGGGGAAAAGGGACTGACTTTTCCTTATTGTTGCTACATTACTGAAGTTTGGGCTTGGAGTAGACATTACAGGAAAGTGGTTTTCTTTTTTGAGACAGGCTCTCACTCTGTCACCCAGGCTGGAGTACAGTGGCGCAATCTTGGCTCATGACAGCCTCGACCTCCCAGGCTCAAGCCATCCTCCCATCTCAGCCTCTCAAGTAGCTGGGACTACAAGAGTGCACCATTATGCTTGGCTAATTTTTGTATTTTTTTGTAGAGATGGGGTTTCACCATGTTGCCCAGGCTAGTCTTGAACTCCTGGACTCAAACAGTCCTCCCGTCTCAGCCTCCAAAAGTGTTGGGATTTATGAACCATCATACCCGACTGTTTTTTTTTTTTTTTTTTTTTTTAACTTCTAAATCAAATGAACCTGGTGAGCATTGCCCTGACAGTTGAAATGGAAAACCTTTATGTTCCAGGTCATCCTTGCTCTACTCATTTTATAAATTTGAATCATTCTGTTCTTTGTTTGTGGCTCAACCTGTGGGGAAAGTGCTAGACTTTTCGTAGAAAGCAAGTGTTTAATGTTTGGAAATACCAAATGTTTTATTTCTGAGAATATCGAGGGGATTGGGACCCCTCTGGTGTCATGCTTGTGGGGGGTCTCTCCCTCATTATTCTCTGGCACCTCTGAACTGCTGCAGCTATCAGCCTGACCTGATTGTTGACTCTTTTTTCCTCTTCTTTATATATACATATATTTTATTTCGATAGCTTTTGGGGGTACAAATGGTTAGACTGACAACCCACAGAATGGGAGAAAATATTTACAAACTATGCAGAATATATAAGGAACTTAATCAAATCAGCAAAAAATCCCCAAATAATCATATCAAAAAGTGGGTAAATGACAGGAACCAACTGTTGCCTCTTGAGGCTAACTAGGAGGCAGTAAAGGGTCCATCTGTCCAGGAAAAGAGCTGGTGGGCAGTGGGGAAAGCTCTCCTGGGTCTGCTCTGGGGAGTCCACCTCTGTCTCTGCTCCAGTTTAAAGCCCAAGCCACCCACTCCCAATTGCATGTGCTTTGGGTGCCAGGAGAAAATTTGCAGCTGTCACCAAACTCAAGTTTTAATTCAGAATTCCTATCTTCTCTTTCATTAGATGCTTGCCAATGTTTCATGGAGCAAACTGGACCGACTTGAGTTTCGCCTTCTTTCTCTGACTGCTTGCCCTCTGACAGATGACAAGATGGGCTGACCGGATTTATGCAGCGCCTCTCTCCTGAGGGATGCCAAGTGCCTGGAGCCCTCTATTTCTTGACTTCCCCAGGGTGGGTCGGAGGCAGTGGGGAGATTGAATTTTGAATCGAGGAAAATAGGAAGGACAATTGAAGGTTATACAGATGAAATAAAACAAATTCACCAAGTGCTTTCCAAAGGGACTGGAGATGAAGGCATTTCCTTCTGTGGATGTGGAAGTGAATATAAGTTCACTTTGGGGGGCTCAACAGAGGTCCATGCTGCTCTGTTCAGAGCCCTAATCAGGCTGCTGTTTGGCTGGGACACATGGAGATGGTCACAACAGTTGTGAAAATACAAAAACGTGGCCGGGTGCAGTGGCTCAGGCCTGTAATCCCAGCGCTTTGGGAGGACAAGGTGGGCAGATCGCTTGAGCTCAGGAGTTTGGTACCTGCTTGGGCAACATGGCAAGACCTCATCTCTACAAAAATTACAAAAATTAGCTGGGTGTGGTGGTGCACGTCTGTGGTCCCAGCTACTCAGGAGGCTGAGGTGGGAGGATTGCTTGAGTCCAGGAAGTGGAAGTTGCAGTGAGCCGAGATTGCACCACTGCACTCCAGCCTGAGAAGCAGAGTGAGACCCTGTGAAAAATAAAATAAAATAATAATAAAAACAAAAACCTTTCTGTACCAGTTGGTAAGCAGCTGTCATGATGACCTCTCCAATATTCCCTTGCTGCTTGCCTCCTGTGCATCCCCACCACAGGAACCTCTGGACTCCCCATGATCCAGCAACTAAAGGACGAAGCTGGCACAGCTGGGGGACTTCAGGCCCTACACCAGCCAGGGGTCTGGGTACCTAGTTCAGAGGCCTGTGCCTGTGCAGAGAATGGTGCTAAAAGTGTTGACCAGAACTTCTGGGCTTCTACACATTCATGGAGTGAATGCATCTATCAGTATCTGTTTTCAGCCCTTTCAGTGAAGGGCTGCCATTGATAAGGGAAAAGAGAGTTTAGATCCACTGAGTGGCCCCAAAAGGTAGAAACATGATTCATGCATGTAATTGACAGGGAGAACTCTGAGCTCAACCCAAAGAAGAATTGACAGACCTGTGTAAAGGGAGAACAGGCTGCTTGAAGTGGTAGTGGTAAATTTTCTATTCCTGGAAGCATTCAAAGAGAAGCTAGGATGATCCCTTGAATGTCGAAGAATCAGTTTAAGTACCTTTTTTTTTTTTTTTTTCTTGAGACAGAGTCTTGCTCTCTTGCCCAGGCTGGAGTACAGTGGTGCGATCTTGGCTCACTGCAACCTCCGCCTCCAAGGTTCAAGTGATTCTCCTGCCTCAGCCTCCCGAGTAGCTGGGGTTACAGGTGTGTGTCACCACATCCAGCTAATTTTTGTATTTTTAGTAGAGATGCAGTTTCACCATGTTGGCCAGGCTGGTCTCACACTCCTGACCTCAAGTGATCTGCCCACCTCGGCCTCCCAAAATGATGGGATTACAGGCCTGAGCCACTGTGCCCGGCCTAGTTCAAGTATTAAAACTCAATGGCATTCATTTATTCATTCATTTGTTCATTCATCAGGTTCTACTGAGTGCCTACTTCATCCAATCCCATGCTAGACACCGGGAATACGATGGTGTGGGGGGTTGAATAGTGGTCCCCCAAAAAGTATGTCTACTTCTTAACTCCTGGGAGCCTATGCATATGACCTTATTTGGAAGAAAGGGTATTTGTGGATTTAATTAAGTCAAAGATATAGAGATGAGATCATCTTAGATTATCTGAGTGTGCCATTGATAAATATTCTTATAAGAGACAGAAGAGAAGACACAGACAGAAGAGGTGTTGTGATAACGGAGGCAGAGACTGGAGTGATGCAGCCAGAAGCTGAGAACACTCGCAGGAGACCCCAGAAGCCGAAGGGGAGAGAGAGGAAGCATTCTTCCCTGGAGCCTTCAGAGAGCATGGCCCTGCTGGCACCTTGACTTTGGACATCTCGCCTCCAGAACGGTGAGAGAGGAATATCTGTTTTTTCACATCACCCAGTGTATGGTAATTTGTTATAGTAGCCCTGGGGAACTAAGACAGATGTTAAGTCAGGTGAGATCCTGCCCTGATGCAGTTCATATAAGAAAGTAAAGGAAGAAGCAGGATAATGTTAGGAAGAGGTGGTGCTCTGAAGGATGGAAGACAGGGCGGGTTATTGCACATAAGGGGAATTCTCTCAAAGGGATGGTGAGAGAAGCCCAGTTGAAACAGCAATGTTGGGGGGCCCTAAAGCAGGACCCTAAGGGCAGATTCCCAGCAGGGTTGCAGCAAGGTCAGGGGCTTGAGCCAAGAAAGAGCCAAGACAGTGCATGGGAGCCAATGAGTGAGGGTGAGGGTGGAGCAAGTTGTGATGTGGAGGCAGGCATTGCCTCAGAGGCAGGTGAGGACCCCGGGCTTTATTCCTACTGCAGTGGGAAGCCAGTAGAGTGCATTAGGAGGGGGCATAATCTGTCTGAATGACATTGTAAAGATCCCTCTGGACACTGTGGGGAATGTCAACAGGGAATTCAGTTAGGACACCTCTGTAGAAGTCCAGGTTAGAGAAACTGCAGGTGGCCTGGACAAGGTGGTGGCAACAGCGAGGAGAAAGAAGTGGATGGGAAAGATACATTGGGAGGCACCATGCCTGTAATCCCAGCACTTTGAGAGGCCGAGGTGCAAGGATCACTTGAGGTCAGGAATTCGAGGCCAGCCTGGCCAACATGGTGAAACCTCGTCTCTACTAAAAATACAAAAAGTTAGCTGGGTGTAGTGGCGCGTGCCTGTAGTCCCAGCTATGCGGGAGGCTGAGGCAGGAGAATTGCTTGAACCCTGGACATGGAGGTTGCAGTGAGCCGAGATCACGCCACTGCACTCCAGGCAGGATGACAGAGCGGGACTCCATCTCAAAAAAAAAAAAAAAAAAAAAAGATACATTGGGAGGTAAAATTAGCAACCTTTGTTGGAGGCCTGCATTGGAAGGGAGGCCATTAAGAAAAGGGGGAATTAAGGCTGATCCCCAGGTGTCTGTTGGGGGCAACAGGGTGGAGGGTGACATTTACCCAGATAGGAATCCGATAGGTGACTGGGTTTAGGTGTGTGAAATCAGGACTCTGATGCTTACCCAGGTACAGAAACTCCATTTGTTCATTTGTTCATTCATTCTTTCATTCATTTATTTGTTCCTTCCTTCCACATTGATTGCTCTGTTCCTGGCACTGGGAAATCAGCCATAAGCAATATTGCCTCTATGGAGCTTGTAGTTGCATGCACAACAAGATATTGTGGACTGGGGATATCGAAAGGGGATCAGATGGGAGCATGTAACAGGGAGACCTCTGTGTGTGTGTGTGTGTGTGTGTACGTGCTTTGATAACCAAGTCTGTGGATGTGTGAAGCCTCACCTCCAACCGAATAGCCTTCTTGATGTTGACAGGCTTGGTGGGCTGAAAGTACAGGTGCAGGCCATACTCAGCCTCGGGGGGGATGGTCCCCTGCATCATGGATGCGGTGAAATCATCACCCAAGTGCTCCAGGCTGGTGATCCGCCAGGCCACAGGCAGGAGCGTGACATTGCGGAGAAGAACTACCCTGGATTCCAGTCTGCAGAGACAAAAGGAAGTTGAAATTTCATTTCTAATTTTGTAGTTGCACATGTTTTTTCTTTTTAACTTTTATTTTAGGTTCAGGGGTTCATGTGCAAGTTTGTTGTATAGGTAAACTTGTGTCACGGGGGTTTGCTGTACAGATTATTCCATCACCCAGGTACTAAGCCTAGTACCCGACAGTTATTTTTTCTCCTCTTCTCCCTCCTCCCACCCTCCACCCTCCACCCTCAAGTGTCTGTTGTTCCCCTCTTTGTGCCCACTGGTTCTCATCACTTAGCTCCCACTTGTAAGTGAGAACATGCAGTATTTGGTTTTCAGTTCCTGCATTAGTTTGCTAAGGATAATGGCCATATCCTTAGCGTATATATATTTTTTTCTTTTTCTTTTCTTTTTTCTTTTGGAGACAAAGTCTTGCTCTGTTGCCCAAGCTGGAGTACAGTGGTGCAATCTCGGCTCACTGCAACCTCTGCCTCCCGGGCTCAAGCAATTCTCCTGCCTCCGCCTCCTGAGGAGCTGGGATTACAGGCGCCTGCCACCATGCCCAGTAATTTTTGTATTTTTAGTAGAGAAGGGGTTTCACCATGTTAGCCAGGCTGGTCTTGAACTCCTGACCTTGTGATCTGCCTGTCTTGGCCTCCCAAAGTGCTGGGATTACAGGCGTAAGCCACTGCACCCGGCCAAGCATATGATTTTCAAAAATCATAGTTTCTCTTTCCTGTGGGTGGGTGTTGAACAACATTTCTTAACCCTTTTTTGAATTGTTTTATTTAGGTCTACCATATTTTCAATTTGCGTTTCACTGAAAAAAAAATTCACATATAAGCAGACCCACCCAGTTCAAACCTGCATTGTTCAAAGGTCAATTGTATTTTCCTTTAGCACATTAAAAATGCCATTCTCCCGGGCGCGGTGGCTCAAGCCTGTAATCCCAGCACTTTGGGAGGCCGAGACAGGCGGATCACGAGGTCAGGAGATCGAGACCATCCTGGCTAACATGGTGAAACCCCGTCTCTACTAAAAAATACAAAAAACTAGCCGGGTGCGGTAGCGGGCGCCTGCAGTCCCAGCTACTCGGGAGGCTGAGGCAGGAGAATGGCGTAAACCCGGGAGGCGGAGCTTGCAGTGAGCTGAGATCCGGCCACTGCACTCCAGCCCGGGCGACAGAGCGAGACTCCGTCTCAAAAAAAAAAAAAAAAAAAATGCCATTCTCTTGTCTTCCAGCTTCCTTTGTTCCTGACGAGGAGTCAGTCATATTGTATTTCATTTTCTCCTGGCTGTTTCCAAGATTTTCTCTTAATTTCTGCTTTTAAGTAGTTGGACTAAACTTTGACTTAATGTGGGTTTCTTTCTTGGTTATTAATCTATTAAACAAAATAGGTGGAGTTGATATTATTAACCCCAGACGACCTTGAAAAACCTAAACCGTCCAGGCACGGTGACTCAGCCTATAATCCCAGCCCTTTGGGAGGTTGGGGCAGGTGAACTGCCTGAGCTCAGGAGTTGAGACCAGCCTGGGCAACATGGCGAAACCCTGTCTCTACTAAAAATAAAATAACACAAAAAATTAGCTAGGTGTGGTGGTGCACGCCCACCCATAATCCCAGCTACTTAGGAGGCTGAGGCAGGAGAATCGCTTGAATCCAGGAGGCAGAGGTTGCACTAAGCCGAGATCGCACCACTGTACTCCAGCCTGAGTGACAGACGGAGACTCTGTCTTGAAACGAAACAAAACAAAAAAAACCCTGAGGCTTATAGAGGTTAATTGATGGCCCCAAAGTCACAAATTTAGTGGCAAGACTTGGGCTATAACTATATTTATCCAGCTTAAGGTTTGCTAAGCTTCTTGGAATGGTAAGTTTTTGCTTTTTCACCAAATTTGGGAAAGTTCCATCTACTCTTCAAATATAGACTTTTTGTCCCATTCTCTCTCTTTTCCTTCTGGGACTCCAATCACAAATATGTTAGACTGCTTGATGTTGTCCCACTATTTACTGGGGTTCTGCTCATTTTTACCAATATTTTTCTATGCTTTTTTTTTTTTTGAGACAAGGTTTTGCTCTGTTACCCCAGTTAGAGTGTAGTGGCATGATCATGACTCACTGGAGGAAAGAAAAAGCACTTTCGGTTACTTCAATTATTACTTAGTTCTTTAACCAGTATTTATCAGGAAATGGGGCTGGTGGTGGTGATTAAAGAATGCAGGACACATATCATAACAAGCATAACAATATTCTCTTCCAGAAGCCCCAGAAATAAACATTTTTCTATTTAGAATAATAATACCAATTCCAATAATAATTCCAATTAATGAATATGTAAGTTCCAGTTTTGGTCTAATGTTCTGCTTTTACTCTAACTTCTAGAGCAAAGATTCTTAACCTCTTGGGCAATAGATTGCTTTGAGAATCTGAAGAAAGCTCGTCCTTCTTCTGAAGAAACACAGACATATGCATATTTTGGCAGTTCATCTTAGGGGGATCCTTGGCCCTGCTGAAGTTCATCTGCTGAACCCAAGTTAACAATCTGTTAATTAAATAGGTTTACTAACCATCCCGGTTTGCATAGACCAAGGAGTTTCCCAGGGTGCAGAACTTTCAGTGCTAAAACCAAGAGAGTCCGGAATAAATCAGGATGAGTTTGTTACCCCAGAACTAAACACTCTTTAAATTCCATTCCAGTCCTGACATGATCTAGAACTCTGACCTGTGCAGCAAGAGCCGGTCAAAATGTAATTGCCTGGGTTCCAGCTCTAGTTCTGGGCGGATCCCCTGGCAGCTTAAGTGGAAGATGGCTGGCTCTGGGTTATCATTGATGCAGCAGACAATGCTGTCTTCAAAGACACCAACGGAAGTAGGGTAGGCCCATACGGTTAATATCTGATGGAAGGAAAAGTCAAAAGAAAGTACATTTACACCAAGGATGCCAAGGCCTCAAATTTCCCAAGAAAGCCTTGCCCTGGTGACTTGTGTCCATATGACCGTACCTGCTTCTCATTGGGTTTCAGGACCATGGTGTTGGGTTCCAGGAAGTATGTGTTTGCTTTGACATCATTCTGAAAATAGAAGGATGCCTCGACCACCATTAAGGAAGTGTTCAGGATTGTTAGCGTCTCCATGTTGCCTGGGAATAAGGATGACTTGTACCTGGGGATGAACAAGAATGGGGCTAAGGGTATGAAGACTGAATGAGAATGCAGGTGGAAAAGAAGGTTGTGACATGAAAGGCAATTCAGAGGGACAGTGTGGCTGCATGGAGGCAGTGGCATAGTGGCTAAGAACATGAGGTTTGTAGTTGTGCAGACTTGCCTTGGAGAATAAATGCTACACTGTGACTTGACTCCCTCAAGCCTTGGTCTCCTTATCTCTAAAACGGGGTGATAACACCACTTTGAACTGCTGACTAGGAAGTGAGATCACACATCTAAAGCTCTCAGGACAGCTGTGGATAGCAAATGCCCAATGAATGTTAGCTATGATTATTGCAAAGAATTCTAACTGAGAAATATGTAGATCTATCCTTCCACCTGCTTATGTCCCTGAGAGAGATGATCACTTGAGTAACTTTTTTTTTTTTTTTTTGAGAGAGAGTTTCATTCTTCTTGCCCAAGATGGGATGCAGTGGCACCATCTCAGCTCACTGCAACCTCCGCCTACTGGGTTCAAGCAATTCTCCTGCTTCAGCCTCCCGAGTAGCTGGGATTACAGGTGCATGCCACCATGTCCAGCTAATTTTCTGTATTTTTAGTAGAAACGGGGTTTCACCATGTTAGCCAGGCTGGTCTCCAATTCCTGACCTCAGATGATCCGCCTGCTTGGGCCTCCCAAAGTGCTGGGATTACAGTCATGAGCCACCGTGCCTGGTCTCACTTGAGTAATTTTTCATTTCACATCTGTTTTAGAGATGACCTCATTCACCTCCTTCTCTCAAACCCTCAGAGAATGTTACTGTACTGACATGAATTCATTTGGCCTTGTTCACTGTTAGGAGGCAGTTTCTGTTCCTTTGTACCTTCAGGAGAGATCTTCAGAGTTGAGCACTGTGGGCACTGAGGGAGACTCAGTTAATAGTAACTGAGCGAAACAAACCAGAAGGCCCAAGGGAAAAAGAGGCACATCGTCAGAGGTCACAGCACAGGCTAGGAAAGCAGAAACACCTGAAGAAGGTTTTAGACAGGCCACGATGGAGGATGAAAGGAGAGAGAATGACAGAGACCAAATGACAGTCAGAGAAACAGAGAACTCTCCGTGTGAATATTTGCCAAAGGGGTGCGGCCTTCTCAACCACTAATCACTTCCATCCGGCACTGTGCTAAGGGCTCCATGTGCGTTACCCAGTTCAGTCCTCATGAATCTGTTGCTTTCCCATTTTGCAGATGAGGACACTGAGGCTCAGCACAGTTTATAAGAATAAGTGAACAGGCTTGGCACAGTGGCTCACCCCTGTAATCTCAGTACTTTGAGAGGCTGAGGTGGGCAGATTGCTTGAGCTCAGGAGTTTGAGACCAGCCTGGGCAACATGGCGAAACCCCATCTCTACAAAAATTAGCCAGGTGCGGTAGCACACACCTGTAGTCCCAGCTACTGGGGAGGCAGAGATGGGAGGATTGCTTGAGCCTGGGAGTCAAGGCTGCAGTGAGCTGAGATTGCAACACTGCATTCCAGCCTGGGTAACAGAGTAAGACGCTATCTCAAAAAAAGAAAAAAAAAAAGATAAGAAAAGAAAAAGAATAAGTGAATAATACCCAGTTGTACTAAAACTTGTTTTGGCTCACCACAGTAACTGTCCTCCCAGATCAGTGTCATCTGGCCCCACATCCTAGTTAATTCCAGTGCTGCCCCAAACATGTACCTCTTTGAATAACCATCGTTTCCCTGACTCCCACTCCCAGACTGTTCTGTACCTCATATCCATCAACTTGACCATACTTTTCCCTCCTAAGCCCTCCTGTTGGGCTTTGAAGATCCTCTCCAGCATCAGCAAATTACCTTTACCTTCACTTTTTAATCCAGCATCTCAGGGAATAAAGTGGAGGTAATTAGGGAATGGAGGGCAAAGATGGCCCAAGAGCTGCACCGAGAAAGCTGAGAAATTAACACCCTCTACTTAGCACACAAAATGTTGTGTTGAGTGAAGTCATGGTGGAGACCTTGGTTCCAGTTTTGGTTTCATTCCCTGCCTATATGATAAGAAATTTGTATATAACTGAAAAAACGAGTATCGCTGAGAATGTCTGATCATCAATCTCACCTGTGGGTCCCCAAGTCTGCCTAAAAATCTTAGTCTGTTTCTCTAACACGCTCCCTCTCCTACTTTCCACAAAAGCTATTTTTCATACCCCCTCTATTTCCTCAAGATTTTAAACTTCCTCCGCTACCCTCACTTGCAAGGGATGACCACACAACATTTGTCAAGGAGAAAAAGACATGACTGCGTAGGAGCCTCCTCACCCTTCCAATCAAACTGTAAACCTACCTTCTGCAATGCCATCTCGCCTTTCTCCCCGCTGGCATGCAGTGACAGTCCCTCTTCCGGGCACAAGCCAGCCTCCCCACATCCCACTGTGCTGTCTCAGGGAACTATGTCATTGATGGCCCTTCCTGTCTCCTGAAATTCCAACCTCTTCCTTCCATTTCCTCTCGGCATGCAAGCATCATAAGAACAACATCGCACAAACAGCCTGTCCTGTGCTCCAGGCTTTCCTCCCATCTCCCTTCACAGCCAAGTTTCTCCAAAGTTATCTTTCACCTGACTTCTCACTTCACTTTGCTTGGGTATAGGACTCGTGCTAAGGCCCCTAGTGACCTCCATGTTGTTGAACCCTGTGGACATCTATGCCCTCATCTTTCTGTCCTCTGTGCAGCATTCACTGTAGCAACCATGTCCTCTTCTCATGGCTCCATGACACTGGTCTTTTTGGTTTCCCCAATAGCGCTGGCCCTCTTTCTCATCTCCTGGCTCCTCATTTTGCGCATATTGTAGTTATTTAGGACTCCTTTTCTTCTTACCTGTACAGCTCTCTCAGGCAATCTCATCTATGTCTGTGGCTTTTGTTGCCTTGAAGAGTGACCTCTCCTTTGAGAACCAAAGCTGTATAACCTACTCTCTGCTTCATGTGACTACAGAAATATCTTCCTAGCCTCGTAAACCAAACATAAGCCAAAGTGAACTCTTGATCCTATGCTGATCAAGCCTGAAGTCTCTCCTAGGCTTTCCCATCTGGGAAAATGGCACCCTCATTCCTCTGGGTGTCCAGCAGGAAGTTGGAACACAAGAACCCAGTTCTCCTGATTTGTGGTTGGGGCTAAGAGAGGCAGCATTAGTAAAAGTTACAACTATGTACATAGGAATCCTACTTATACTGTTCATGAGCCCAACCCAGGAGTATGAAATCTGCTTTAAAATAATGGAACACTTACTTATCTCTTGATTTTCCACAAAGCAGTGGCCCGAAGTAGTATGTCTCTGTGCTCATAACATACTTCTTAAAGATGACCTCATTTGTCTTCATGTCCATCTTCCGCTGAGGAAATACCACTCTGAACACAGAAGAGGAAGAGGTGAGGAGAGGCTGCCTGAACAGAAGTTCGGTGCTGCCACGTGATGTTTACATAAACTCAATATTCCCTGCTCAACACAGGGTCCAGGCGTCTGGAGACAGAGTGACTCTTCTTTGTCCCAGCTCCTTCCCACCACAGAGAAGACAGTATGATGTGAACTTGAAAAAAAGACTCCCCAGTGGTGTCTTCCATAATGAGGAGTGGTGACAAAGCTGAGTCAGATATTCCGTCCCAGTGCACCCAGCTGAAAACTTTCCTGAGAATCCCTATGGAAAACTAGTTCTGGGAGATACGAACTAGCTTCTGAGTCCCTTGGTCTAATGTGGCCAGTTGCTCAGCCAGGTGCTTTTCTGTGTAGGAGTTGCACAGTGGTGTTCAGTAGCTTGGAAGAAGTTCACCCATGCAGAGTCACACATGGTTTCTATACTACAGGATAGAACTGCTTTAAATTTGCTTAATAGTTAAATAAGCAAACTAATTTGCCAAAGGAAGGCTTTTTTCCTCCCTCTTTGCACCTATGATCATTCTCTTTATTGCAGTCTGGGAATCCTGGTAGTAGCAGGTCCTCCCTGTGGCTCTTAGTCAATATTCAAGACATGGAAGCTGATATGACTAGAGGGGCTGGGGTAAGAACCTCCTTGTTCAAAGTGCCATGGAGGAAAATGAAAACGCATCTGTCAACCTTTTCTTTTAAAATGAAACACACTTACTTCGGGTCTTGGCAAATGTATGGGTAAGCGCAGATGCCTCGGCAGTAGAGCTGGTACTGGCAGCAAGTTCCTAGGATCTCAAAGTTAAAGGTTTGGTCAAAGTTCCCGAACTCATCAGAAGAGAAGTGCACCTGCAACGTTACCTCGCCATTGGCTGGCACGATCCACCGGAAGTGATTCAGTCTGCAAATGACCACACAGGTTTGTAAAGTGAGAGGCTCCCCTCTGGCCAAGAGAAGACAGGAGAGCTGCCTGGAAGTCCTGTCCTGTTGGGGTAGGCATGGTGGCCCCTGGAGCCCCACAGGCAGGACAGCTCTGTTCCCCTCCAGTGCTGTGACAGCCACACCCTCAATGTGGGCTCTGGCCCACATTCCCCTCCTTGGGTTGCTGGGAGGCCCACCTGGTGAATTTCTCCTGGGAGTGCTG
Source organism: Piliocolobus tephrosceles (assembly GCF_002776525.5). NCBI lineage: Eukaryota > Metazoa > Chordata > Mammalia > Primates > Cercopithecidae > Piliocolobus > Piliocolobus tephrosceles. The sequence goes on along the minus strand of NC_045450.1, from coordinate 58,278,632 downwards.
CCCGTCGAAGTTGTTCAGGTCTGTATCTGACAGCTGGGAAATGGTTCCTGCTGGTTCCCCAGAAAGGACTTTCCTGTTTGAGGTCACGCGACGCTTGTCTTTCTGAGTCTCGACAACTTGGTCTATCTTTTCTTTCACTTTCTGTTTGCCCCCCTTAGATGAGCTGGTCTGCTCCTCTTGAGCCTTAATTAAAAATGAGCATGAGGTCTTAAATATTCACTCTTTGAACACACAAACAGAAGGCAGAGTTGGCTACATGTCTGTCATCTCGGGAGATGGTGAGGCAGGGTCAGGAAGCCTAGAGCAGGGCAGGGTCTAGTCTTGGGTAGTGACAAGACCAGTGCATTCCTTGGCTCCCTAGTTCCTCAGATGGAGGATGAAGATGAAACCCTAGAGAAAGCTTGAAGCTGGAGGGTGTGTGTGGAACTCAAGTCTTAGCTCCTGGCAGTACCTACCATGGCCAGCGGGGCTTGTAGCCTTCTTGGCACCACTAAGCCAGTTATCCCCATCTGCTTGCTGTCTAATTCCTAATACTTTGTGGGCCTATGCCCCTCACCACCAGCTCTCTCTCCTTCTCTTTATTCTTAGAATTATACGTGAATAGAAAATCTTACTGTTTTGGGAGAGGCAGAGATAAACATGTGTTTAATCTGCTGTGTTTAATAAGTTCCCATTTTTCTAGTGGTATTTTCATGTTTCCTGATCAAAAAAATTTTTTGCCTTTAATTTATTTATCATTTCCATCGTTTTTAAAAAAGAAACCTTTAAGAGTTGAAGGCCTGGTACAGTAATAACTAGTTTTAACAGTTGCCACTTTTTCTCCTGAGCCATTTGCAGACATGATGACTCTGCCTCTAAATACACCTCCTCAAGAAAGGACCTTCTCCTGCAATCCTGCACACTACTATCATCACACCTAAGAAAAGGAACAATAATTCCACACCATCATTCTGGCACACAGTCTGCATTAAAATTCTCCTATTTGTCTCAGGTATGTCTTTTTTTTTTTTGAGATGGTGTCTCGCTCTGTTGCCCAGGCTGGAGTGCAATGGCGCTATCTCGGCTCACTGCAAGCTCCGCCTCCTGGGTTCATGCCATTCTCCTGCCTCAGCCTCCCGAGGAGCTGGGACTACAGGTGCCTGCCACCATGCCAGACTAATTTTCGGTATTTTTAGTAGAGACGGGATTTCACCATGTTAGCCAGGATGGTCTCGATCTCCTGACCTTGTCATCTGCCTGCCTCGGCCTCCTAAAGTGTTGGGATTACAGGCGTGAGCCACCACGCCTGGTCTCAGGCATGTCTTTTATAGACTTTTCCCAAATAAGCATCTAATCAAAGTTCCTATATTGTGTTTTGGTGTTATGTTTCTTTTTTTTATTATTATTATTTTTCTATCTTTCTATAGGTTATTGGGGGTACAGGTGGTGTTTGGTTACATAAGTTTTCTGGTGGCGATTCATGAGATTTTGATGCACCCATCACCTGAGCAGTATACACTGCACCCTATTTGTAGTCTTTTATCCCTCGCCCCCTTCCCATTCTCTCCCCCAAGTCCCCAAAGTCCATTGTATCATTCTTATGCCTTTGCGTTCCCATAGCTTAGTTCCCACATATCAGTGAGAACATATGATGTTTGCCATTCCTGAATTACTTCACTTAGAATAATAGTCTCCAATCTCATCTAGATAGCTGCGAATGCCATTAATTCATTCCTTTTTATGGCTGAGTAGTATTCCATTGTATATATATACCACAGTTTCTTTATCCACTCATTGATTGATGGGCATTTGGGATGGTTCCACGATTTGGCAATTGTGAATTGTGCTGCTATAAACATGCATGTGCAAGTATTTTTTTTGTATAATATCTTCTTTTCCTCTGGGTAGATATACAGTAGTCAGATTGCTGGATCAAATGGTAGTTCTACTTTTAGTTCTTTAAGGAATCTCCACACTATTTTCCATAGTGGTTGCACTAGTTTACATTCCCATCAGCAGTGTAGAAGGTGGTTTCTTGATGCACTGGATCCATGCCAACTACTACTGTTTTTTTATTTTTTCATTATGGTCATTCTTGCAGGAGTAAGGTGGTATCACACTGTGGTTTTGATTTTGCATTTCCCTGATCATTAGTGACATTGAGCACTTCTTCATATGTTTGTTGGCCATTTGCATACCTTCTTTTACGAGTTGTCTACTCATGTCCTTAGCCCACTTTTTGATGGGATTGTTTGTTTTTTTCTTGCTGATTTGTTTCAGTTCATTGTAGATTCTGGATATTAGTCCTTTGTCAGATGTATAGATTGTGAAGATTTTCTCCCACTCTGTAGATTGTCTGTTTACTCTGCTGACTGTTCCCTTTGCTGTGCAAAAGCTCTTTAGTTTAATTAAGTTCCAGCTAATTATCTTTGTTTTTATTGCATTTGCTTTTGGGTTCTTGGTCATGAAATCTTCACCTAAGCCAATGTCTAGAAGGGTATTTTCAATGTTATCTTCTAGAATTTTTATAGTTTCAGGTCTTAGATTTAAGAGATTTAAGTCCTTAATCCATCTTGAGTTGATTTTTGTATAAGGTGAGAGATGAGGATCCATGTGGCTAGCCAATCATCCCAGCAGTATTTGTTGAAAAGGATGTCCTTTCTCCACTGTTTTTTTTTTTTTTTTTCTTTGTCGAAGACCAGTTCGCTGTAAGTATTTGGGTTTATTTCTGGGTTCTCTATTCTGTTCCATTGGTCTATGTGCCTATTTTTATATCAGTAACATGCTGTTTTGGTGACTATAGCCTTATACTATAGTTTGAAATCAGGTAGTGTGATGCCTCCAGATTTGTTCTCTTTGCTTTGGCTATGTGGGCTCTTTTTTGGTTCCATATGAATTTTATAATTTTTTCCTAATTCTGTGAAGAATGATGGTGGTATTCTGATGAAAATTGCGTTGAATTTGTAGATTGCTTTTGGCAGTATGGTCATTTTCACAATATTGATTCTACCCATCCAGGAGCATGAGATGTGTTTCCATTTGTGTCATCTATGATTTCTTTTAGCAGTGTTTTGTAGCTTTCCTTGTAGAGGTCTTTCACCTCCTTGGTTAGGTATATTCCTAAGTATTTTATTTGTTTTTTTGCAGCTATTGTAAAAGACGCTGAGTTTTTGATTTGGTTCTCTGCTTGTTCATTGTTGGTGTGTAGAAGAGCTACTGATTTGTGTACCTTAATTTTGTATCCAGAAACTTTACTGAATTCTTTTGTCAGTTCTAGGAGCTTTCTAGAGGAGTCTTTAGGGTTTTCAAAGTAAATGATCATGTCATCAGCAAACAGTGACAGTTGGACTTTCTCTTTGCCCATTTGGATACCCTTTATTTCTCTCTCTTGTCTGACTGTTCTGGCAAGGACTTCCAGTACAATGTTGAAGAGGAGTGATGAGAGTGGGCATCCTTGTCTTGTTCCAGTTCTTGGAGGGAACATTTTCAACTTTTCCCCATTCAGTATTATGTTGGCTGTGGGTTTGTCATAGATGGCTTTTTTTACATTGAGGTGTGTTCCTTGTGTGCCGATTTTGCTGAGAGTTTTAATTATAAAGGGATGCTGGATTTTGTTGAAAGCTTTTTCTGCATCTATTGAGATGACTGTATGATTTTTGTTTTTAATTCTGTTAATGTGGTATATCACATTTATTGACTTGCACATGTTAAACCATCCCTGAATCCCTGGTGTGAAAGCCACTTGATCATTGTGGATTAACTTTTTGATATGTTGTTGGATTTGATTAGCTAAATGTTAAGGATGTTGGTTGGCTAAATGTTAAGGATCTTAGCATCTATGTTCATCAGGGATATCGGCCTGCAGTTTTCTTTTTTTGGTTGTGTCCTTTCCTGGTTTCAGTATTAGGGTGATGCTGGTTTCGTAGAATGAATTAGGGAGGGTTCCCTTTTCTCTGTCTTGTGCAATAGTGTCAATAGGATGGGTATCAATTCTTCTTTGAATGTCCGGTAGAATTCTGCTGTGAATCTGTCTGGTCCTGGACTTTTATTTGTTGGTATATTTTAAATTACCATTTCAATCTCACTGCTTGTTACTGGTCTGTTCAGGGTATCTAGTTCTTCCTGATTTAAGCTAGGAGGGTTGTATTTTTCTAGGAGTTTATCCATCTTTTCTAGGTTTTCTAGTTTTTGAGTGTAAAGGTGTTCATAGTAGCCTTGAATGATCTTTTCTATTTCTGTGGTGTCAGTTGTCACATCTCTTGTTTCATATCTTATTGAGGTTATTTGGATTTTTCTCTCTTCTTTTCTTAGTTAATCTAGCTAATGGTCTATCAATTTTATTTATCTTTTCAAAGAACCAGCTTTTTGTTTCACTTATCTTTAGTATTGCTTTTTTTGTTGTTTGTTTCAATTTCATTTAGTTCTGCTCTGATCTTGGTTATTTCCTTTCTTCTGCTGGGTTTGGGTTTGATTTGTTATTGTTTCTCTAGTTCCTTGAGGTGTGACATTCGACTGTCAGTTTGTGCTCTTTCAGGCTTTTTGATGTAGGTATTTAGGGCTATGAACTTTCCTCTTAGCATCACCTTTGCTGTATCCCAGAGATTTTGAAAGGTTGTGTCACTATTGTCATTCAGTTCTATGAATTTTTAAATTTCCATCTTAATTTTGTTTTTGATCCAGTGATCATTTGGGAGCAGGTTATTTAATTTTCATGTATTTGCATGGTTTTGAAGGTTCCTTTTGCAGTTGATTTCCAATTTCATTCCACTGTGGTTGGCAAGGGTGCTGGATATAATTTCAATTTTCTTAAATTTATTGAGGCTCATTTTGTGGCCTATCATATGGCCTATCTTGGAAAAAGTTCCACAAACTGTTGAGTAGCATGTGTATTCTGTGATTGGTGGATGGATTGTTCTGTATATATCTGTTAAGTCCATTTGTTCCAAGGTATAGTTTAAATTCATTGTTTCTTTGTTGACTTTCTGTCTTGATGACCTGTCTCGTGCTGTCAGTGGAGTACTGAATTCCCCCACTATTATTGTGTTGCTGTCTATCTCATTTGTTAGGTCTATTAGTAATTGTTTTATAAATTTGGGGGCTCCAGTGTTAGGTGCACATGTTTAGGATTGTGGTATTTTTCTGGTTGGACAAGGCCTTTTACCATTATGCAATGCCCCCTTTGTCTTTTTAAACTGCTGTTGCTTTAAAGTCTGTTTTGTCTGATATAAAAATAGCTGTTCCTGCTCTCTTTTGGTGTTCATTTGCATGAAACGCCTTTTTTCCACCCTTTTACTTTAAGTTTATGTGAGTCCTTATATGTTAGGTGAGTCTCTTGAAGGCAGCAAATAGTTGGTTGGTGCATTCTTATCCATTCTGCAGTTCTGTATCTTTTAAGCAAAGCATTTAGGCATTTACATCCAATGTTAGTATTGAGATGTGAGGTCCCATTAATTGTGCTATTTGTTGCCTGTGTACCTTGGGTTTTTGCTTTTTTGTTTTTTTTTTAATTGTATTTTTGTTTTATAGGTCCTATGAGATTTATGCTTTAAAGAGGTTCTGTTTTGATGTGTTTCCAGGATTTGTTTCAAGATTTAGAGCTCCTTTTAGCAGTTCTTATAGTACTGGCTTGGTAGTGGCGAATTCTCTCAGCATTTGTCTGAAAAAGACTGTCTCTTTCCTTCATATACGACGTTTCATTTTGCTAGATACAAAATTCTTGGCTGATAGTTGTTCTGTATGTTCTCTGCTGATAGCCTGAAGATAGGGCACCAATCCCTTCTAGCTTGGAGGGTTTCTGCTGAGAAATCTGCTGTTAATCTGATAGGTTTTCCTTTATTGATTACCTGTTGCTTTTGTCTCACAGCTCTTAAGATTCTTTCCTTCATCTTGACTTTAAATAACCTGATGACAATGTGCCTAGGTGATGATCTTTCTGTGATGAATTTTCCAGGTGTTCTTTGTGCTTCTTGTATTTGGATGTCTAGGTCTCCAGCAAGGCTGGGGAAGTTTTCCTCGATTATTCCCCCAAATATGTTTTCCAAACTTTTAGATTTCTCTTCTTCCTCAGGGGCACTGATTATTCTTAGGTTTGGTCATTTAACATAATCCCAGACTTCTTGGAGGCTTTGCTCTTATTTTCTTATTCCTTTTTCTTTGTCTTTGTTGGATTGGGTTAATTTGAAGACCTTGTCTTTGAGCTCTGAATTTCTTTCTTCTACTTGTTCAATTCTATTGTTAAGACTTTCCAGAGCATTTTGCATTTCTCTAAGTATGTCCAATATTTCCTGAAGTTTTGATTGTTTTTTATTTATGCTATGTATTTCATTGAACATTTCTCCCTTCACTTCTTCTGTCATTTTTTGGATTTCCTTGAACTGGGCTTCACCTTTCTCTGGTGCCTCTCTGATTGGCTTAATAACTAACCTCCTCAATTCTTTCTCAGGTAAATCAGGGATTTCTTCTTGGTTTGAAACCATTGCTAGTGAGCTACTGTGATTTGGGGGGGCTATTAAAGGGCCTTGTTTTGTCATATTATCAGAGTTCGTTTTCTGGTTCCTGCTCATTTGGGTAGGCTCTGTCAGGGAAATATGGCTGAAGGCTGTTGTTCAGATTCTTTTGACCCACAGGGTGCTCCCTTGATGTAGTATGTTCCCCCTTTTCCTATGGATGTGGCTTCCTGAGAGCCAAGCTGTACTGATGGTTATCTCTCTTCTGGGTCTAGCCACCCAGCAAGTCTACCAGGCTCTGGGCTGGTGCCAGGGGTTGTCTGCACAGAGTCCTGTGATGTGAACCATCTATGGGTCTCTCAGCCATGAACACCAGCACCTGTTCTGGCAGAGGTGGCAGGGGAGTGAAATGGGCTCTGTGAGGATTCTTAACTTTGGTGGTTTAATGCTCTATTTCTGTGCTGGTTGGCCTCCTGACGGGAGGTGGCACTTTCCAGAGAGCATCAGCTGTGGTAATATGGAGAGGAACCAGTGGTGGGTGGGGCCCTAGAACTCCCAAGAATATATGCCCTTTGTGTTCAGGTACCTGGTGGGTAGAGAAGGACCATCAGTTGGGGACAGGGCTAGGCATGTCTGAGCTCAGACTCTCCTTGGGCTGGTCTTGCTACGGCTGCTGTGGGAGATGGGGGTGAGGTTCCTAGATCAATGGAGTTATGTACCTAGGAGGATTATGGCTCCCACTGCTGAGTCATGCAGGTTGTCAGGGGAGTGGGCAAAAGCCAGCAGTTACAGGCCTCACCCAGCTCCCATGCAATCCAAAGGGCTGGTCTTACTCCCACTGTGCCCCCAACAATAATAGCATTGAGTCTGTTTCCAGGCAGTGGGTGAGCAGGGCTGAGAACTTGCCCCGGGCTACCCACCTCCTAGCTGTGAAAGCAAGTATGGCTTTAGTTCTTCCCCTGCCTGTGGAGTCTGCATCCTGGATTTGTGCCCTCCCCAGAGTCCTGCACAGAAGGCTTCTTAACCAGTTCAAATTGTTACAAAGTTCACCTGGAGACTTCCTTTTCTCTGTGGCATTTTCCCTGGGCCTATGGCCGTCTTCCTGAAGGATCCCTGTGATGCCAGACAGGAATGGCCTGCTTGGGGACCTAGGGAGCTCCCAGGGCCTTTCCTGCTGCTTCCTCTACCCCTGTATTTCACTCAGTTCTCTAAATTGACTCAGCTCCAGGTAAGGTTGGAATCTTCTCCTGTAAACTAGACCTTCAGTTTCCCTGGTGGGAAACCAGGGGTGGAGGATCTTCCTTTCCCACTTCTGCAGTTTGGGCACTCACAGTATTTGAGTTGTCTCCTGGGTCCTGCAGGAGCAGTCTGCTTGCTTCAGAGGGTCTGTGGGTCCCTTCAGGTTTCTTGATTTATTCCTGCAGTTGTTCTGGAGCTAAAATTCACAATGCAAGACACACTGCTCTGTCCATCCAAGTTGGAGTTGCAATCTAGTCCTGCCTCCTGTCCGCCATGATCTGTTATGTTTCTTTAGTATATTATAATCTAGACCCTCCTGCCCCCTCTCTCAATCACATTGCCGTTTTAGAAAGACCAGATTTGTGTTCTTACAAAATACGCCATAGTTGGAATTATTCTGAGCATTCTTACAGTGCCATTTCTTTTTCTTTTCTCTTTTCTTTTCCTTTCTTTTCTCTCTTCTCTTCTCTTGTCTTCTCTTCTCCTTCTTCTCCCTCTCCCTCCCTCCTTTCTTTTTTCTTTCCTTTCTTTCCTTTCTCCTTCTTTTCTCTTTTCTTTTCTTTCCTCTCTCTCTCTTCCCTTCCTTCAATCTTTCTTTTCTTTTTCTTTTGAGACAGGATCTCACTTTATTGTCCAGGCTGGAGTGCAGTGGTGCCATCTCAGCTCACTACAACTCTTCCTCTAGGGCTCAAGCGATCCTCCCACCTCAGCCTCCTGAGTAGCTGTGGCTACAGGTGTGTGCCACCATGCCTGGCTAATTTTTGTATTTTTTGTAGAGATGGGGTTTCACCATATTCCCAGGGTGGTCTCAAACATCTGGGCCCAAGCAATCTGCCCACCTCAGCCTCCCAAAGTGGGGGGATTACAGGCATGAGCCAAAGTGCCCAGCTGGCTGATTTTCAAAACAAGGGGAAGACAGCAATTTTTTCTTCTTTATCTTTTTAATTTCAAATTTCACCAGGGACTCTCTGCTTGGGTGAGGCATGCCCACTGATGCAACTGATCTCAGATGTTGATTTCCTACTTGTAAACTGAGGTTTGGGGTAGTCTCTGTCCCCAGTTTACGGGTAAGCAGGACTTATAGGTGAAGTTACGAGCTCTCTTTCCTGATGTGCGTGGTTTGTAGAAGGCTGTGTGCAGAGATTCAAATTGTGGGCCACCCTTCTCCTCTGGGAATAAAAAAACCTTCTATAATTTTAAATATACACACTTTCTGCATATTATTGGTCAAATTTATTTTTCTTGTGATTTATTCTATTAATTGCATATATTTTCTTCTATTTCTGCACAATTTTATTTTGATTATTTAATTTTAATCCAGCTGGAATGTATTTTACTGTATTATGTCAGGCTAGCACATAAACAGTGACTTTTACCCCAAACATCCAATCTTCCCATCCTAATTTCTTTAATAATGTATCCTTTCTGTAGTGGCACGTGTCCCCTTAACTTGTGTGTGTTGATTCTTATATTCTTACACACTGTGCAAATCACCTTAGCTTCAAAACATATTTTTACGTTTTAAAAAAGATTAGATATCTTTTTAAGAATGCTAGTTTTGCTTATTTTTTTATTGTGGATGTGCTGCAGAGTAACTTGACAAGTTCCCTAAACCCTCCCACGGGACTGCAAAGGTTGTTAGGTGAGAATCAATCACTGTCAGTTTCCTCTTAGGAGGTAGGACAAGTCAGAGCCAGGAAAGGTGCAGTTCAGGGACGCTCACATGAGGTTTTCAGGGAGGATCCCCAACAAGTCGAGGGAAAATAACCCAGTGAGCAGAACACCTCATGCCAGGCTCCATTTTTGGTCTGGTGTGGGGTGACTTTCTCTCCCTGCCTGCTGAAGTCCTGCCAAGGTTAGGAGAATAAACTGCTCATGTGTTACCTTTGTAGTGTTTGTGGCAGCCAAAAGGTCTGATTCTACTTCCATTTCTTTTTTTTCATCCAGAGATATCTCTTCGGATGGTGGGATCACAAACACAAAATGCTCCAGGTCGTCTGTCATGGTCAAAGGTGGCCGCTTCACAGGGTAGGAGACGATTGAGAATAAGGCAGGAGGCGGGATGGGTGGTCCGGAGGAACCCAGACCCAAGATGTCTAGGATCTAAAGGACAGGCTGATTGTGAATTTCCTGTGCAAAACCCTATGCCTCTCTTCCTGTCTTACCATAGCCTTTGTTACACTTTATGGCAATTGTTTAATTGTCTGCCTTTGCAACGGGACTGTAAACTCCATTAGGACAGTTAGCAGGTGGATATGGCACACAGCCAAGCACATAGCAGGCAATCAATAAATCTCTGTTTAATATGAAGAGGCCAGCTCTTAACGTTCTAATGTCTAATGTATAGAGTTGTTCCACCTATTTTCAGATTCCATGTTAATTTTTCTTTTTGCGTTAAATGTTCCTTCCTTCCAAGGGTAAAAGAAAGTTGGGATGGGAGCAAGTCAAATGCAGCAAAGAAAATAATAAAGAAAAGGTTCTGGGACTAGGGTAGAGAATGGGAATGAAGAGAGAAGTGAAAAATAACCTGAGAGAGAAAACATTTATTCCTCCAGCATTTTCCCATTCTGCTCTCATATATAATGAATGAGCAATTTCCAGAGCAAATGGTTTGGAAATTTAACAGCCACTTCCTGCTTCAGAAGAAGCATGTTACCGCTAGACTAATAGCCATTATCACAACAGTAAAGGTTACAGCCCACCTGAGGGCCCAGCCTGTGGACCACTGGGCCTGTTAGGCCCAGCAAGTAACTAAATATCTCCATGCAATCCTGTGCTTCTCATCCTGTGTGTCAAGGAGCTAAAGGCATTTCCTGACTAATATGCAGCTGAGTTAACTCCCAGGATTTAGAACCTCTAAAGGCATGAATGATCTGTAGCAATTGTTGAATTACCAGAGCCAGGGAGCTCTTCAAACAGCGGTCTAACCTATGATTTGGAAGGTGGAAAGTATAAAACAAGGCAAGAAGATGTTCTTGTTATAGCCCCCCCCCCTTTTTTTTAAAAAAAAAAAAAAACATTTCTGGAGGAAAAAAAATCACAATTCCTTAGCTAAGGCTGGCCTGAGGTGAAACTGGTAAGGGCGTAGAGCTGGTGTTGCATGTCCCCCAGCAGTCCTTCCCGCCTTTGGTGCCACCCGGGACCACTGTGGCAAGGCTTCTACTGTGGGTCACAGCACATGGAAGTCACATGGATCGCAGGGATGACTCTGATCCTCCTGTCATCCCTGACCTGCCACATTCCTCCCAGGCTCTAGTCTCTACTTTTAAAAGTTGACTCACGCCTATAATCCCAGCACTTTGGGAGGCTGAGGCTGATCATTTGAGGTCAGGAGTTTAAGACCACCCTGACCAACATGGTGAAACCCTGTCTCTACTAAAGATACAAAAAAGTTAGCTGGGCGTGCTGGTGCATGCCAATCATCCCAGCTACTTAGGAGGCTGAGGCAGGAGAATTGCTTGAACACGGGAAGCGGAGGTTGCAGTGAGCTGAGATTGCGCCACTGCACTCCAGCCTGGGCAACAGAGCAAGACTCCATCTAAAAAAAAAAAAAAAGCTGCATCTAGTTTGTCATGAACAAAACCAGAACGCAGCAAACTATAGTGCCCTGGCTGAATCTGGCCTGCTACTTTTTCTAAATAAACTTGAATTGGAACATGGCTATGCCCATTCAGTTACATGTTGCTGGTGGTCACTTTTACCCACCAAAGGCTGAGTGGAGCAGTTGTGATAGAAGCAGTATCACCTGTAGCCTAAAATACTTACTTTCTGGTCCTTTACAGAAAAAACCTGCCCCTGGAGAAAAGGCTATAATAAGCCTCTCCTCCAAACTGCTGGCAAGGGTGGCTTTTGGATACACAATACTATTGTTTATAGGAACGAAGAGCTGTCTTATAGGATAATTTCTGTCACTGTGGGAGGCCTGTGGGAAGACTTTGTAGTGGATGGGTCTCCTGCTTCACCCCAAAGCCTCACCTGCCTTGTCACTCTGTAGCACCCTATTATCAATATTAAAAATCAACCGTTACAGGTGGCTTTCCATAAGCTTGGATGGACTAATTTAGATGTGTGACATTTCCTACAAATTTTCTCTTGCCAAGTAGGAAAGGTCCTTTAGTCATTATTGTCTTAATTCCGAGGGGGCATCAGAAATGAATGCAGTTGAGGGGATATGGGTTTCGGGTAGGGAGAAGCACCCCTGATGATCTTAGCACAGTGCCTGCTGCCTGACTTGTGACTTCCCCACCCTGGAGGAGAGTCCTTACCTGCTCTCCTTTGGGAAGCTTGTCACTTTCTAGGGCCTGCTTCCAGTTCAAGCCTTCAAAGTCTGGTGTCTGGATGTTAAGGAAGGGCACACCCAGGTCCTTCTCCTTTTTCCCTTCGTGGTCCTCCTCCCCTTCCCCCTCCCAGTCACTCCGCTCCTCCAGGGCTCGCAGCTTCTCCAGGCGCTCCCGCTCCGCCTTCTCCCTCTCCAGGCGCTCCTTCTCCGTGCGCTCCTTCTCCAGGCGCTCCCTCTCCCGGTCCTTGCGGCCCCTGCGCCCACCCGAGGGGACCTGGCGCTGGTCGTCGGGCTCATGGGCCGCTTCCTCCACCCCTGCGGGAGGCAGCTGGACTCCTTGCTTCCGGTCCCAGTACATGAGGAGGTTCTGGACATCCTTCAGTGTCAACTCATAGGCCTTAAACTTCTGGGCCAGTTGCTTGTCGGGGTCCTTTGAGACGTCCCCTTCACTGTCCTCTTGGTCCTGGACAAGAGGAAGCGCAAGCATGCTGACATCACCCATGTTCCTTTTCTTCTTATTTAGCTCTTCCTTCTCAGACATTGTTGGTTCCCTACCAGATATTTTCCTTTCGATTGTCTCCGTCTTGACATCCACTTTGGTGAGTGGAGGAACCTAAAAGGCACGACACAGAAAAGATGCGTCAAACAGTTTTTTATGGGGTAGTAAATTGCATGAGGAGGAGCAAAAAGACATTTTGTTTCTTGAGAAGATCTCTGAGGACCCGGGCACCTCCTCTGCATGCTAAGGTTATGCCTGGGAATCGTCTTGGGGTTTTTATCTAAATATCCATTCCATGGTCCTTCTCTGTTCGAGATCTGGCTGGGTCCTGGCATTGTGCATTGTGGAAAAGGTGCAGAGTGACTTTGATGTGTACTCCTGGTTGAGAGCTGCTGTTCTGCAGGATCAAGGGGAAAAGACTAACAGATGCAAGCCATCTGCACCTGCCTCAGGTGCCCTGGGATAGGCCATAGCGTGTAGTGGTCCAATCCCAGCTGCACTGCTTGGTAGCTATGACCCTGGGAGAGGACTTGGCCTCTCTCTGCCTCATCTGTATAATGGAGATAGCAATATTAATACCTACTTCAGAGGACTCCTGAAGATAAAATGTGTGAATGCATGTAGAAAGCTTGTAACAGTGCCTTTGCAGTTATTAAAACCACACATGTATTGTATACAATGGATATTGGTGGGAACAAATGGGGGTTTAGAAGCTGGTTGCACCTCAGGCTTTTAAAATATGTATTTATTTAATGCACTGGGCATAGAGAAACCAACTTTATTCTTTTTCTTGCTGCACTTTTAAACTTGCTTTGTGGGCTCCGATTTTCTCCTCCCCTGGATGAAATCCTTGGGTAGGCTCCATCGTTTTCTGGGTCACTCTTTCATGATATTATGCAAAGTCCATTCCAGTCTAGTGACCGCTATCTGCAGTGCAGCCCACTGTCTCCCTTCCCAGGTCTAGCTCTTCTCTCTAAGTTCAGGCCAGCATGACTCATGGGGCTGGGGTTCAAATATTAGACTCTAGGCCTGCCAAGGAAAGGAGGTCCTGGTAAATACCCTGGCCTTTGGGTTAGGTCTCTGAAAGGTTCCATACTAGGAATAAGGGTCAACCTGTCCTTTGCAGAGAGAGACATGGATGGAGCTGGAAGGCCATTATCCTCAGCAAACTAACGCAGGAACAGAAAACCAAATAATAAGTGTTCTCCCTTGTAAGTGGGAGATGAATGATGAGGACACATGGACATATGGGTTGGGGGACAATACACACTGGGGTCTGTCAGCGATTGGGGGGCAGGAGGAGGGAGAGCATCAGGAAGAATAGTTAATGAATGCTGGGCTTAACATCTAGGTGATGGGATGATCTGTGCAGCAAACCATGGTGGCACATGTTTACCTATGTAACAAACCTGCACATCCTGCACATGTACCCCTGTACTTCAAATAACAGTGGGAAAAAGAAAAGGAAAAAGAAAAAAAAAAAAGGTCAACCTGAAATAGCCCCGCCCTCCTAGGGACTGAAGTTCAGTTTAAAATGATCTCAATCCTGATTGAATCAAGATTTCATGTGCTCCTAGCCCAGCTGACTGCCAGCAGCAAAGAGTGACTCTCTCTGGAGGGAGACAACATTTTCCAGATTCTCTCTGGAGGGAGACAACATTTTCCAGAGCCTCAGAACATTTTTTCCGTTCAGTATCTGGCCCATGATAAAAACCTGGGTTGGGCATGGTGGCTCATGCCTGTAATCCCAGCACTTTGGGAGGCTGAGATGGGAGGATTGCTTGAGGCCAGCAGTTCTAGACCAGCTTGGGCAAGCAAGACCCCCATCTTTAAAAAAATACTTGGCACCTAAAGAGATAAGATCATGTGACCATAAAGCAAGAGCAAAAGACAGATAGGAGACCAGACTGCTGAGGATCGATGCATGGCTCTATAAGACAAGGACTTTACAACATACTTAATCCGCTGAGGGAATTAAAACACTATTGAGAAGTGAGAATTTTGAAGAGAACTAGAAACAGTAAGAAAAGAATTAATGACTTTTTAATGCAAAAACGAAATGAAAAACTGAAAGGAAGTTTGAATAGCAGATTAGACCTCACTGAAAAAAAGACAGCACAAAAGTATGTGCTGTATAAAAAGAGCACAAAAGTATGTAGAACATAGAAAAAGCACAACAGACATGTATTACTGTGAAAGGCTTGCAAAAAGGCCTAGTATATTTATGATTGGAATACCAGACGGAGAGGAGAGAAAGAATGGAGGAGAAGAAATCTGGAAGAGTTAGTAGCTAATGGTTCCCAACCCACATATTCAAGAATCACTATAAACCCCAAGTAGGATAAAATACAAAGAAAACAACACCTAGGCAAATCACAGTAAATTACTGAACAAAGACCTGACATCTTAAAGGTGTTGAGACCTTAAAGACAAAGAGAAACATCTTAAAGGCAGTTAGAGTCAGAAACAGGTAGGAGGCGGGGCTCAGATGCTGGACCAGATTGAGGACTCACTAAAACAGGGTGGGGGTGGAAACAGCTTTCCAATCAGACACGCCCACCAGTGTGCCATGTCAATATATCATTGCCATGGCAACACTCAGGAGTTACCACCCCTTTCATGGCTATGACTCAATGACCCAGAAGACCTCTTCTCTACAAATTTCTGCATATTCTGCCCCTTCATCTGCATGCAAATAAAAGTGGGTATAAATATGACTGTAAACTGTCCTAAGCTGCTACTCTTTGCCTACAGGGTAGCTCTGTTGGGCAGGAGCAGTCACAGAACTGTCACATTGCCTCTTCAATAAAGCTGTTTTCTTCCACCTCCAGCGTGCCCTTGAATACTTTCCTGGGCAAAGCCAAGAACCCTCCAGGCTAAGCTGTGGGGCTCACCTGCCCTGCATCATGGCTAACACGGAAGGAGCACAATCATGCTGATAGACAACATCGCAACAGCCACATGGAAGACAAAGATAGAAAAATAATATCAAAGTGCTGAAGAAAAACGGCTGGCAACCTAGAGGCCTGCCTAGAAAAAAATACCCTTTAAAAATCAAGGTGAAGTAAAGACATTTTGGACAAGCAAAACTTGAGTAATTTGTTGCCAAAGAACCTGTACCTAAAAAAACAAAACACAACACCCAGGAATGTTCTTTAGGTAAAAGAAAACAGATACAAGAGATGTAGAAAGGAGTTAAAGATTGTTTAGGAGGGTGCTGAGAAATGCATATTGATAAATATTGATAAATGGGCATTTAGGTAAAAATAAATGCAAATTGATTGTTTTAATCAATAACAATAATGTTTCTGCATTAAAAATATATAGTGAGAATTTGCCGGGCACGGTGGCTCACACCTGTAATCCCAGCACTTTGGGAGGCCGAGGCGGGCGGATCATGAGGTCAGGAGATCGAGACCATCCTGGCTAACACGGTGAAACCCCGTCTCTACTAAAAATGCAAAAAATTAGCCGGGCGTGGCAGCGGGCGCGGCAGCGGGCGCTTGTAGTCCCAGCTACTTGGGAGGCTAAGGCAGGAGAATGGTGGGAACCCGGGAGGCGGAGCTTGCAGTGAGCCAAGATTGCGCCACTGCACTCCAGACTGGGCAACTGAGCAAGACTCTGTCTCAAAAAAAAAAAAAAATTCAAATTCAAATACATAACAATATTAGCATATAATTTAGAAGAGGGTAGCACTTTGGGAGGCCGAGGCGGGTGGATTGCTTGAGCCCAGGAGTCTGAGAACAGCTTGGGCAACATGGCAAAATCACATTTTTCCAAAAAGTTAGCCAGACATGGTGGTGCACCCCTGCAGGCCTAGCTACTCGGGAGGCTGAGGTGGGAGGATCACCTGAGCCTGGGAGAGATCAAGGCTGCAGTGAGTGGTGTCCACGCCAAGCACTCCAGCCTGGGTGACATAGTGAGACCCTGCCTCAAAAAAAAAAAAAAAAAAAAAAAAAAAGAGGGTAAATGTGGTTAAATGAGGTTAAATTATTCTAAGACTCTCGTGTCTTCAACAGAAATACTTGAAGGTGGTGGTTGAAGAAAATAAGACTCTTCCTAGTCTATTAACACACTATTTAGTCAAGTGATTACATGGATCAAATTTCCACTAGGCTTTGTTCAATTGTACTTTAGTAAATAACAGCCAATACAAAAGAAACCATTGATCCAAAATATAAACATAAAGGTAAACTTTCTTTTTAAGGAATAACATTTGGGAGAAATTTGCTTTTATAGATTTGGAGTAAGAAATGATGGCTGGCAAGGGCTTATTTGAGGGAGGAAGGCAAGTTGAGAGGGATGGAATTGGGTTTAAGATTGAGCTGGAGGGTAGAAAGGAAGATTTTGGACAGAAGAAAGAAAGAAGGAAGCAAAGGAAAGTTCAGAGGAGAAACAAGGGCGATGGCCAAATGCAAGGCTTTCTTCTTCTACAGTGAGAAATCATCATTAATTTGTTTAAAACAGGATTATTTTGGTTGGGCGCAGTGGCTCATGCCTGTAATCCCAGCACTTTGGGAGGCCAAGGCAGGTGGATCACCTGAGGTCAGGAGTTTGAGACGAGGCTGACCAACATGGTGAAACCTTGTCTCTACTAAAAATACAAAAATTAGCTGGGTGTGGTGGCACACGCCTGTAATCCCAGCTACTTGGGAAGCTGAGGCAGGAGAATCGCTTGAACCTGGGAGGTAGAGGTTGCAGTGAGCAGAGATTATGCCACTGCACTCCAGCCTGGGTGACAAGAGCGAAACTCCAACTGAAAAAACAAAACAAAACAACAACAACAACAAGCAGAATCAGATTTAGTTGAAGTGTACTTTTTTGGTTAGATTTTTGAAACAAAAATTTTAAGAGGTAACAGGCTTTTCAAGAGGACAGAGAAGATTGGAGCAGGAAGGGAACTTAGAGATCATCAAGGGATGAGATAAGGAAACTTTGGCCCAGAGGGCATATGACAAATTCATAGCTTCACAGATTAATCTTTGAGTTTCCAGACTGACAGGTGTATTTCTTACTTCCTGTCCTGTCTCCCATTATAGCTGGTTCTGTGATTTTTTTTTTTTCTTGTCCAGCATCCCTTTATTTTCCCATCCTTGATTCTTGCTCTGTGCAATACCTCTTCTTCCAGGAGTAAGCAGATGATTCAGAACTGACCAGTCACAGAATGGCATTCCCCTGGCCAAGGGGACTGGTTCAGAACAGGCACATGGCGCTCTCCAGTGAGAGTGAAAGCCAGCACTGTGGCCAACACGGTGTTTAACAAAGCACTCCTTTCCAGCTGGGTTTGGATCTGGGTGAGTACAAGCCAGAACTTTCGGGGTCTCTCACGTGGAGGGCATCAGTCAGAGACCAGAACCAGCACAAGTGAGCCAAGAGATGCAGGCAAAGAACTCTGCATGGGTGTTTATAGTTGTCCTGTGTGGGAATGAACAACCAGCAAACTGTCCCATACTTAACAGCTACAGACTGAATAAAATAGAAACATAACTCCCTGAGAGCTCTAGAGACTAAGAACAAATTAGGCAGTTTTTAAAGGGGCTGTTGAAACTTGGAGTAAGAGAGTTGTATAAAGTGAGTCCTCTTCCTCTTTTTGTGGCTTTACACTGAAGATAGTCATGGCAGTGGTAGTGGCTGGTGGCCACACCACAATGGAAAAACCCACCAACCGGGCCGGCATGCCTGTCATCCCAGCACTTTCAGAGGCCGAGGTGGGAGGGTCATCTGAGGTCAGGAGTTCAACACTATCCTGGCCAACATAGCGAAACTCCGTCTCTCCTAAAAATACAAAAATTAGCCGGGCATGGTGGTGCACGTCTGTAGTCCCAGCTACTCGGGAGGCTGAGGCAGGAGAATGACTTGAACCTGGGAGGTGGAGGTTGCAGTGAGCCAAGATCGCGCCATTGCATTCCAGTCTAGGCGACTGAGCGAAACTCTGTCTCAAAAAAAAAAAAAAAAAAAAAAAGAAAGAAAGAAAGAAAGAAAGAAAGAAAGAAAGAAAGAAAGAAAAAAAAGAAAAGCCCACCAACCTTCATTCTAGAGGAGCCACAGAAAGAACTCCTGGAACATTCAGAGCCTCCAGAGAGTGAAGGGGAAACCCCAGAAAGGAGAGAGAGCCAGAGAAGAGGAACCCCAAATTTTCTTTATCAGCAGCCTAAATCTCTGGCTGGCTGACTCTTGAACTATGTGCGTGGGGGGCAAACTGAAAACAATTTGTAATTAAGGTTTAAAGAATGGAACTGACGTCTTAGTCACTGACCCGTCTTAGTCACTGACCCGCTGCAGATGCAAAAGACCAAAACTTGATTCAACCAAGCTAATTGTCTGTTAAACCTAAAGTATCAACATTCTTCGGAGAATTATAATACAATACAGAGTCTGCAACATAACATCCAAAAATTGCAGGATATGATACAAAATTACTTGTCATATGAAGAGTCAGGAAACTCTGACAATTCTCAAAGGAAAAGACAGTCAACTATGCCAACCCCGAGGTGACTCAGATGGAGGAACTGTCAGACAAGAACTATATGCAGCTGTTATAACTATGATCAGTATGGCAGAAGGAAATCCAAGCAGATAAATTGAAAAATTTAAAAAGAACCAAGCGGAAATTTTAGAAGTGAAAAATACAGTATCTGAAATAAGAATTTAGGAAGGAACAGCCATGAATTTTCATATATGTGAGCAAATAATTTTTTTAAAAAATATTTTTGGAATTGGGTTTTCTGTCTCTCTTTCTTTCCTCCTTAAAAAAGAAAAAAAAAAAAAAAAAAAAAAGACAGGATCTTGCTGTGTTGTCCAGGCTGGATTCAAACTCCTGAGCTCATGCAATCCTCCTGTCTCAGCCTCCTGAGTAGCTGGGACTATAGGTGCACACCACCACAGATGGCCTGAATTGAGTCTTCTGTTTCTTGCAGTTTAAAGATTCCTGACAATATATCCACTTGAGACTGTGCTTTTGCTAACGTTAGTGTTGGCTGCTAGGCAACTGCTTAGAGCCTTGCTACTCAGAGTGTGACCTAAGAGCCAGCAGCATGAATGTGACCTGGGACTTGTTAGAAATAGTCTCATGCCCTAGCCCAGACCTACTGAATTGGAACCTCTCTGCATATTAACAGGATCCCTGGGTGATTTGCATGCATGTTCAGATTTGAAAAGCTGATATAGAGAAAATCAGAATCACCAGCAGATTTCATTTTATAGGATAAACAGTTAAAGAGCAGTAGGCTATTAGATGGAAGGAAATCTTCTGATTAGAAAGGTAAAAACAGGCTGGGTACGGTGGCTCATGCCTGTAATCCCAGCACTTTGGGAGGCCAAGGTGGATGGATCACATGAGGTCAGGAGTTCAAGACCAATCTGGCCAACATGGTGAAATCCTGTCTCTACTAAAAATACAAAAATTAGCCGGGCATGGTGGTGGGTGCCTGTAATCCCAGCTACTCAGGAAGCTGAGACAGGAGAAGCACTTGAACCCAGGAGGTGGAGGTTGCAGTGAGCTGAGATTGCGCCACTGCACTCCAGCCTGGGTGACAGAGTGAGACTTGTATCAAAAAAAAAAAAAAAAAAAAAAAAAAAAGATTAAAACAATCCACAAAAGAAATAAAAATGATTGGCCAGGCACAGTGGCTCACACCAGCACTTTGGGAGGCTGAGGTGGGTGGATCACCTAAGGTCAGGAGTTTGAGACCAGCCTGGCCAACATGGCGAAACCCTGTCTCTACTAAAAATATAAAAATTAGCCGGGAGTGGTGGTGTGCGCCTATAATCCCAGTTACTTGGGAGGCTGAGGCAGGAGAATCGCTTGAACCCAGGAAGCGGAGGTTGCAGTGAGCCATGATCAAGCCACTGCATTCCAGTTTGGATGACAGAGCAAGATTCTGTCTCAAAAAATAAAGAAATAAAAAATAAATAAAAACATATCCACACACAAAACAAATATTTTTGAGCACCTTTCCGCCAGGTGGGAGACTCATTAAGTGATCAAAACAGACAAAAGCTTTAGCCTTCATGAGGCTTATATTTTGCAGGGGCAGGTAGGTAGACAAAACCACATAAAAATCTATGGTATGTGAGATGGTGATGAGTGCTAAGAGACAGGGAAGGGGCTAAGAAGTGGGCTTTTTTTTGTTGGTGTTTGTTTGTTTTGTTTTTGCTTTTGTCTTACTCAATTTTAAATAGAGTGGCCAGAGAAGGCCTTGCTGGGATGTTTAAATAAAATCCTGAAGAGGAGTTCAGTGACCAACCAGCATGTTTTTTTTTTTAAAAGTTCACCTCGGCCGGGCGCGGTGGCTCAAGCCTGTAATCCCAGCACTTTGGGAGGCCGAGACGGGTGGATCACGAGGTCAGGAGATCGAGACCATCCTGGTCTACACGGAGAAACCCTGTCTCTACTAAAAATACAAAAAACTAGCCGGGCGAGATGGCGGGCGCCTGTAGTCCCAGCTACTGGGGGGGGCTGAGGCAGGAGAATGGCGTGAACCCAGGAGGCGGAGCTTGTAGTGAGCCGAGATCGCGCCACTGCACTCCAGCCTGGGCGACAGAGCGAGACTCCGTCTCAAAAAAAAAAAAAAAGTTCACCTCACTAACAATTCAAGAAATGCAAATCCAAGCAATAAAAATATTCAGTTGTTCACCCATCGAATCTAATCAGCAAGGATTACAAGGAAGGCTAAAACCTATAGCCTGTGAGGTTGGGGTAAAATACACACCTTTCAACCCTGGAATGACATGTTTAGAAATGTATCCTAAGGAAATAAGCATGGATGTGTGCAAAGATTCAGCTCTAAGTGAGACACTAAGTGGTCTCTCCACTGTGATTTCCTTCCATGGATATTAAACTAATTTGGCAACAAGCAAGAAAAACAGAAAAATACACTCTATGTTTCTGCAAACTGTGTCCTCTTCTTCATCTTGTTTCCAGAACCAGAAGACTGGGGGTGTGATGATGGAATGACCATGTAGTTACACAGTACCACAGCAAGGATGGGCGAGACCGCTGGGGACAGGGGAAGAAAGGAGAGAGAATCGTTCTAGTCTGAGGACGATTTAGGAGGGGGCTCCCTCACAGGGCTCCTGGTTGGTCATGGGATTGAAGGTGCAGAAGTGGCAGAGTCAGGGTGACTCTAGGAATTGGGCCTGGGAGCTAAAAGAAGGGTTGGGGAGGAATATAGGGCCAGGAAGAGGTCTGGGAGGAAGGCAGCATAGATTATGAGCTTGGTGTGGGCTGTGTTGAGTTACCAGTGTCCGAGGGACAACCTGAAGAAGTGTCAAGAGCCGTGGATGGACTAAGGGCTTGGGAGGCAGTGCAAGAACTAGGGAAAAGAGTGCCTGCTTTGGAGTTGGACAAATTGGGCCTGCCCCAACTGCCTTCTGGCTACGTGACCTTGGGTGCATCGCTGAACTGTGCTGCATTCCAGCTTCCTCATCTCCAAAATGATGGTGATGATCATGTCTCCCTCAGTGGGTGTCGACGCTGGAGGTAGAAGGTGATGGGATCTATTCAGGGTTCCCAGAAGGGAGTGTCACATAGCAGGAATTCAGTACACCGTAGCTGTTAGTTGTTAAACATTAGTTTAGCTCTTTTTCATGTGGCTCCTGCCTTTCTCTCCTCCCTCTTTTGGGCCGTCCCTCTGCCTGGAATGCCCTTCACTTTGCTTTGGAATTTGCAAGCTTTTCCTACTCCCCTCCTCTTCCTCCAACCCATTATGTACGATCAGGTAGCAATGAAGTAACGCATGGGATGGGGGTCAGCCTTAGACCAAGCAGGAAGAGACAAAGGTTGAGGCTGGAAACCTGCAGAGTGACTAAGGATGGGTGGAGGTGGGTCCAGAAAGAAGTCAGGGAGAGGGAGGAAAGCCAGAAAGGGTGGACCAGGATGCTAGGAAAGAAGAGCGATCCAAGGAGGGTATGATCCACAGTGTGAAGCTCATGTAGGAGGACATCAAGCAAGTCAAGGCCTGACCCATGCCCATTAGATCTGGAAATGCAGAGGCTGGAGCTTTGGATTCGAGGGAGTGGTGGAGACAGGAATCAGGGTAGGAAAAGGGGAGGCAGGAATAAGGGGTGAGGAGGCAAAGCCAGCAAGTGGGGACAAGTATGAAGGGAAGGAGAGAAAAGGGGTGCTCGTCGGGGGCACCAGGGTTGAAGAAAGTTTTTTGTTTTTTTTTCATTTTAAAGGTGGGTGATTCTTGAGAACATCTTTAAAGGCTGTGAGAAGAGCTGAAGCCAGCGCAGGGAGGTGTGCTGATGGTTTAAGACACAGAGCAATCCTTTTGATGAGGAAGCAGGAAGGTCTTTAGTCCTTCCCTTTCACCTTGGCACTCGCCCTGGAATTTTCTTTCACTTCCTGAGAACACATCTAGTCTCAGCAGCTTTTCTTGAGCTTGAGTGTTTTCAGACCAGACAACCATGTTAGTCCAAGAGTCTCAAGAAGTCCCCCCAGGGAACATGATTGATTATGTTTTGTGCTAAGCTCAAATGATACACAAGCCTGTTTCCAAATGGATGACCGTGATAAGGTCCTTATCACCTCCATCCAAGGTCAAAAAAACACATGCAAAAGTACCTGCCCTGAATCCAGTAGTGGGGTCTGGGGTCAGGGGCTGGGGGTGGGTGCTCAGGTGACAGCAACTTGAACTGAGAGTAAAATAGGAAAATCCACATGCTCCTACTTAAAAGTTTCAACATATTCCAGATGGAGACACCAGTAATGGAGTCAGTGGGTATAATTTGAGGTTAATTGTGCTGCAAATAGTCTTTCTTTTAATGGTGAATGAAATGTTGTCTTTTAAAAGCAAACTTGGGAAGATAACTTCCGCATAGATTATCCTGAACTTATGCCACATAAGAAATTGACTTTGTTTAATGGCAAAAATAATGGCTGAAACACACAGGTACTCAAATTCTCCCTCCTGGCTTCACATACAAAATCACCTAGGAGAGGCAGGGATCAGTCTTGGTAATTTTTTCTTAGGGACCCCCTTTTGTTCTCAGCCTGAGATGTCATAGATTTCCTTCAGGTCAGTATCAGGCATCCCAAATCTGTGCCTAGTTCTGTGTGCTTAGATCCTGCTCCTTCCTGACCTCTCCCTGGTTGAGACCCCTGCACACCAATTTCTCTGCCCTTATGTCTGCCCAGCCACTGTCACTGTCTTTCACTCACCAACTTGGGCCGGTCTGTACCCTGTCTGGAGACGGGTTATAGCTTCACCTTCAGGACTCGTGGCTGCCATACCAGCTGGTCACAGCCCTCAGCCAGAGTCACCACTGTGGGGGCTCCTCTAGCCACTCTGCCTTTCCAGTGCCACAGGGGGCAGGGAGGCGACTGCTATGCTTGGCAGGCCGACAAACTGCTGGCACTTGCCTGCGAGGATAAGCTCATGCTGAAGCATCTTCCTTGACGGTTGCCAAGGGTATGCTCCTGACTGGACACATGGGCTCATTGGCTTTGGGGCTTCCTGGGAACACATCTTGAATATTAGCCTATTTGGCACCATCCTGGGTCCTGCAGGGGGTGGTGGAAGGAGCAAGGGCTGTGGCCAGACCCAACTGGGTAAGGTCCTGGATCTGCGTCTTCCCATCTCTGAACCTCACAGGGCAACATGATTATGTATGACGCAGGCACAGCACTTCACATACAATCAGCATTCAACAAGCACTGGTCCCTTTCCTCCTGCCTTCTGTCCCACCACATGATCCCAACATGATCAGATTAATTTCCTGGAAGGGGAATGCACCAGGCTGCCCTCCACTTCGGTCTCCTGGCGAGGAGCAAGTGAGGGTTGTTACCTGCTTGTTTGCTGCTTGAGATTTCTTCAGGGGAGGCTCCTCCTTAATGGGTCCCTGCTTTCCTTTTTTGACCTTCCGTTTCAGCTCATCCTCTTCCTTTTGTCGCTCCAGCTCTTGCTGTAGCTTCTTTTCTTGCATTTCCTTTGCCAGCCTCTCCTGCTCCCTTTATCAAACCAGGCAGAGAAAAAATAGTTCAGGGGCCTCCATGCCTCACCCCTCCGCTGCCTGGTACTTCCAGGTGGAGGGACATTGGGCAGAGCTTTCTTGAGCATAAAAAGAAAGAACAAAGTAAGCTGGATAAGTGGAAGGAAAGGAGAAAGGAAGAGAAGGAAAGAAAGAAAAAATGACACCCATCTATGTTTGAATGGTCATTCAGCAAGACTCTGATTCACTGAAAATCAACTAGGAGGAATTCTCCATTAATCTGTATTTCGAGTCCAATCTCCTCTCATAGGACAGTAAGAAAAAGGCTGAAAATAAGCACGATATTAGCACTTAAAAAAAGCAACTTTCAAAGATTGTTCTGGTATTAGTGCAGATGAGGCCTGCCTCCCATAGCTGAACATGTTTGCTGTTCAGACAATAAGAAATTTTTTTTTTTTTTTTGACAGAGTCTTGCTCTGTCACCCAGGCTGGAGTGCAGTGGTGCGATCAGCTCACTGCAACCTCTGCCTCCCGGGTTCAAGCGATTCTCCTGCCTAAGCCTCCTGAGTATCTGGGATTACAGTGTGTACCAACATGCCCAGGTAACTTTTGTATTTTAATAGAGACCAAATATTTTAATAGAGACCAAATGTTGGCCAGGCTGGTCTCGAACTCCTGACCTCAGGTGATCCTTCTACCTTGGCCTCCCAAAGTGCTGAGATTACAGGCATGAGCCACTACGCCCAGTCCGAAACAGTATTTTCAAGGCAGTCTCTATGGTGGCTAGCTTACAGCCATGGTGCATAGTCTAAAACCCGGGTTCCCCTCCTCCACCCGCTTTCTCTTTCTGCTGTCATTCAGCTGCTCCTGCCCCTGCTGCTGACAGCAGAGAGTGAACCAAAGCCAAGCACCAAGCACAAACAAGTGAGGGAATGGCACTTCTGAAAATAGTTAACCCAGCTATTTTCTTCCAGGAATTCCTAATTGTTTCCGGTTGCCATGGCTCTCTGCCCACTGAAGCAAACTCATTTACTTCATGTGGGGTGCGTGCGTGTGTGTGTGTGTGTGTGAGTGTGTGTGTGTGTGTGGTGTGACACAAACAAGTTGTTGCTGTACTTTGAGAATCAAATTTGCATTTTCCAGGTCCACCATGAGATGAATGCCTGAAAGCAACAGCCCTGGTGAAAAAGAGGAGTTTTCTCTCAAATCTCAAAGCAAGGCTTTCTGTAACTCTGGAGGACTGGCTATAGTGGACCATGCTGCAGAAAGATTAGGGCACACCTGGCTGGGCGCTGTGGCTCACGCCTGTAATATCAGCACATTGGGAGGCTGAAGCAGGCAGATCACTTGAGCCCAGGAGTTTGAGACCAGCCTGGCAAACATGACAAAAACCTGTCTTTACAAAAAATACAAAAAAATTAGCCGGGCATGGTGGTGTGAGGCAGGAGAATTGCTTGAACCCAGGAGGTGGAGGTTGCAGTGAACTGAGATTGTGACACTTGAGGTGTGATGGAGGCACTCCAGCCTGGATGACAGAGCGAGAGGCCAACAAAAAAAAAAAAAAAAAAAAAAGATTAGGACATACTGTAGGGGCAGGGAGGGCAAAAGCTGTTTCAGGTCAGTGGGAGAATTGTGGAGCTGGAGGAGAGGAGAGAAGTGGGTAAATAGTAGGTGAGTATCTAGGCTCTGTACCTCCAGTGCCTGAAATCCCAGGGAGGAGGTAGGCGATAGAACCACTACCCCCCACCCCATCCCTGCAATCTTTGAAGATCTGAGGGCAGAAAGGACACATGATCCACTGTCCCCATCCCTCTGAGATAGTCCTAAGTATCCTGGGCACTAGGAGGCATGTGGGGATCGAGTGGTTTCTGTGTGGTTCCCAGTGAGGGGTACAGAAAGTGGCTGAGGGTGTTGGCTTGTGAGCCTGCCCACGGTCCTAGGATCGAGGATCTGCCCAGGCCGAGGATCCCATAGCAGTTAGACCTCGGGGAATGGGCAGCACCACCCAAGGCCAAGAATGGGACCCAGGCAGGGGGAGGAAGGGCTGAGATTTGGGGAGCAGTCACTATGCCCAGGTCAAGAGAGTGGACCCTGGATCACCAGCTGTGGACACTGAAGCACGGAGGCAGAGAGCACAGAGGCTGATAATCCACACCTGGGGGCGCTGGTCAGGAGGGTCAGCAGGGGCCCAGGGCAGCGCAAAGGCCAGTGGCCCCTCTCCTAGGGCCGCCCATGACATTACAGCCTGGTCTCAAATGCCCTCCAGTGGGAAGTAAGGAGAGTGGGAGAAACCCTGAATGGTACAGCAGCCAGCACCCTGGATGGGTGGGATGTGTCTTTCTGCTCCTTGCAGGTCACCTTCCAGGGCCTTCTGCAGCTACTCCTTCCCCCCTGGAAGATGGCTTGGGCTCACACCCCAGTCCTGATCACTCTGTGGGGATGGTCCTGGGGGAATGGCTTCTGCTCTGGCCAGCCCTTGGCCCTGACCTCTTCTTCCGCTCCCGGAGCGCCTGCTGAATCCCCCGATTGAATGTGAGTTTCTCCTCCTCGGTCAGGGCATCATATTCTTCCTCATCCATGTTTTGGAGACGCTCCTTCTCTTTCTCAAGAGCTTCCTTGTGCTTGCGTTCTGTGAGGGCCACAGAAATAGAAAGGTGAGGAAAAGTCCTTCCCACTCTCGCTAGCAGCCTAAGCAGGCGGAGGAGGGTCTTAGTGTGGGGCAGCTGGTGTGGCGCCTGGTCTGCCTCCTCCCTGGTTGCGGGGGTGTGGGGTCCCTTCATGAAAGCACTTCCACATTTGGGTTTTGTCTGCAGGTGGCTGAACAGTGGCCCCCAAAGATGCCCATATCAGATTACTCAGAACCTGTGACTGTGTTGTCTTCCATAGCAGAGGGACTCTGCAGATGTGATTAAATTAAGGATCTTGAGGTGGGCCGATTATCTTGGGGGGCCCAGTCTAATTATAAGGGTCCTTTCGAGGGAGGCAGGAGAGTCAGTCAGAGATGGTGATGATGTGATAGTAGGAGCAGGGGTCAGAGGGCTGCAAGGAAGGGGCCAGGAGCCAAGGAGTACAGGAGGCCTCTAGAAGCCAGAAAAGACAAGAAAAAGGGGCTACCCGACAGCCAAAAAAGGAATGTGGCCCTGCTGAGAAAAATCCAGAGCAATGACCAGGCATCCCTCAGCATTCATCCATCCCTCAGCAGTCATCCAGCCTCCAGCTGCCTAGTTTTCCAGAAAGTTCATTTCTCCATAATGATCCACTTGAAAATAATTACCACTTCTCATTTCCCCATTATCTTTGGAATGAAATTTCTCCTGGTTAAATTGTGGGCTCTTCTCCCCTAAATCATTTGCATTTGAAATGTTCTAAGACAGCATACAGTCATAGTACTATTACATTAAAATCTCATGTTTGTTGAACATGTATGAACATGCTGGGCACTGGGGAAGGCACTTTACGTGATCACTTATTTAATCTCCACAACAGCCCTATAAGGGAGGAGTTATCATTCTTATCTGTGATTATCCCTTAATAAGTGGCAGGGAAAGATGTTAGGACTTCTGACCCCGGAAGCGTAAGACAATAAATTTCTGTGTTGTGTTAAGTAACCAAGTTTGTGGTTGCTATGGTGTAAATGTTTGTGTCCCCTTGAAATTCCGATGTTGAAACTGAATTCCCCAAGGAGATGGTATTAAGAAGGGCCTTAGGGACATGACTAGGTCACAAGGATAGCGTCCTCATGGCTGGGATTAGTGTCCTTATAAGAGGCCTGAGGGAGCTTGTTTCAGGACGTAGTGAGATGCTTTCTGTGACCAGAAGGTGACCTCACCAGACACTGTTTCTGTTGGTGCCTTGATCTTGGACTTGCCAGCCTCCAGAACTGTGAGGAATAAATGTCTGTTGTTGATAAGGGACCCAATCTATGAAATTTTGTTATGGCAGTCTGAACAGACTCAGACAGTGATCATTTGTCACAGCAATGATAGAAGACTCATATACCACCCACTGACTTGACTCATTAGGAGCATATGCCACTAACGGGCTCATGGTGACAGGGCCATTTGCACACCAAGGGGAATCCCCTTCGCGGCCCTATAGATTCCAGGTCCAGGCATGTGATTGACACTTAGGACAAAGGCACCAGCTTCTTCCTCACACCTCCCTAGCACAGCATTCTCACCATCATCCTTGCAAGTTTGAGCTGTGGACTCAGACACCTGCATTTGAGTTCCTTCCTTGCCACTTATCAAGGGATAATCACAGATAAGAACAGTAACATAGGGCCGTTGTAGAGATGAAATAAGCAATCATGTAAAGTGCTTTCCCCAGTGCCTGGCGTGTTCATAGATGTTCAATAAGCATGAGATTTTAATGTATTAATAGTGTGACCGTATGCCATCTTAGGACATTTCAATTCAGATGATTTAGGGGAGAGGAGCCCACAATTTAACTGGGAGAAATTTCATTCTGAAGATAAGTGGGAAAAGGAAAAGTGGTAATTATTTTCAAGTGGATCAGTATGGAGAAACGAGCTTTCTGGAAAACTATGCAGCTGGAGGCTGGATGACTGCTGAGGGATGCCTGGTCACTGCTCCAGATTTTTCTCAGCATGAGACTATAAGGAAGCTGACTTTGAGTTCTGTTCAAGGACTGAGACAGCCCAGTGTTTGTAAGTATTTCCTTAATTGGAAAAGCATTATGAATTGAGTAGATTGTGCTAGAAGGGAGCAGCAAGCCCGAGTAAGGAAGGGCAGTCGTGTGGCTGGAGCTGAGGCTCCCAGGAGGTGGGGCTCTGACTCCCGTGGACAGTGCCACCCACCTCTGTCCCTCAACCCCTGCCCCGGGGGACTAAGATTTGCTGGAGCTGCTTCTGACTACATTGGGAACTTAAGCTAACATTACTTGTATGTGTGTGTACCTATCTTTCAAGCAAATTTTTCGGTTATTAAATTTTTTCCCAGGCCATTGGTATAATGATAGGAAAAGCAATAGGTTTAGAATTAAAAGGACCTGGTTCTCCTACTAATTGGCAATGTGATTTGACACAAGACTTTTGCTATCTCTGAGCTATATTCTCCTTTTCTATAAAATGGGGACAAGATTCACAGGGTAATTGTGAGGACTAAATGCCCCAAAGTATACAAAATGTCTGCTCCAGTGCCTGGTGTGCAGCACACTAAGGTGTAAATGTTTTGGAAAGTGTATTAGCATCGTGAGTTTTATAAGAAATGCACAGTTGGCTTAAACAAAACCAACAAGGAAATCAGTTGCTTCAGTCAGGATCTGTAATGGCTGTAATTGCAGAAACCATGGAGGGGTACATTGTGATGGGAGGGAAGCAGGAATGCACCTGTTGTCAGCAGAGTGTTCATCATAGAACCTCCCAACCAGCCACATGAGTCCCAGCTCCCTCCCAGCAAAGCAGAAATACAAACTCCTGGCCACCTTACAGGGCAGAGGTGAGGCGCCAATGGAATAGCAAATGTCAAAGTTTCATTTAAGCCCAAGGGGAAGGTGGGAGGCCTTGCCTTCTTGCTCCTTTTTGGCTTTCTCCTGGGCCTTCATGGCTGCATAATCCTGGGCCATATTGAGAATGTATATATGCTCCCGGTTGCCAATGGCCTTCAGCAGGCAGAGGAGGGCAGCCGCGGCATTCCGAGCAAAGAGAGTGTCGAGGCCATCAAACACCACTCCTCGGTAGCAATCACTCAGCTGAAACCAGAGACAGTAAAGACAGTTACTATGGCCACAACCTCATTTGTTCTGTTTATGCTTTTACTGGGGCTGCAAAGGGTTCTGCAGACCTACTGGGCCCCGATGCAAGCACCATGCCTTTCTGCTTGCTAAATTCAAGGTGCTATCATAAAATAAAAGAGAAGAATAAAAGTGTTTAATCATTCAGTCTTTTTTTTTTTTTTTTTGAGACAGAGTCTCCCTCGGTCACTCCAGCACCCAGGCTGGAGTGCAGTGGCACAATCTTGGCTCACTGCAACCTCTGCCTCCCGGGTTCAGATGATTCTCCTGCCTCGGCCTCCCAAGTAGCTGGGATTACAGGTGCCCACCACCATGCCCGGCTAATTTTTGTATTTTTAGTAGAGATGGGGTTTCACCATGTTGGTCGGGCTGGTCTCGAACTCCTGACCTCAGGTGATCCACCTGCCTCGGCCTCCCAAAGTGCTGGAATTACAGGCATGAGCCACTGTGCTCAGCCAGATGGTTTTTATTGTACCTATTTGTAGAGTAAAGGGTTTATTCTGTCTGTAGAAATAAATGAACAAACAAAAATGTTAAAGGGCAGGTCTGGGAAGATCCATGAGGTACACAAAAATGAGATGAAAAGGGAAAGACTCTTTTCCCTTTTCCCTTGTGTTCCCAAGCACAGAGTCACAGGCAGCAGGGGCAGCAGTGGATGGGCCTTTTGTATTTTTCTTAGTGGTCTTACTGCCTTGGAGTGTAATGATTTTGGTAACAGTAACCATTGAAGAACAGCCTCTGCCTTACTCAGTGTTACTCAGAGTGGTGTAGCCCGTAGACCAGCCACCAATGAATGAGCATTAGGTTTTTGATGAGACAAGAAGCTTGTGTCAGAATGTAAATGACCTATATCGCTAAACACACTATTTGGTTTAGCTGGCAACTGAATAGGTACCATGGCCACGTCATTCCTTCTCTGCGGCTGAACTTGGTAGCAAGACTTTGTGGATGAAAGAAGCCCTGTAAGCTCCATGTGTCATCAGAGACCAGCATTTTGAGTAGCACAGCTCCACAGGCTGGCTTTGGGGCTTTACCAGTGTTTCTCAGCCTTTACTCTGGGTGTCTAAAACATTGGCACGCTTATGGGAACACCTTGTTCAAATCAGTTGAGAGTGATGTGCCTTTAATGTAGTAGCAGTGCAAATCTTAACATAAAAACTTTCTTGTGATGATATTCCTCCTCTTCTGGGAACCTCAAGTTAATTTTGTTGTATTTAAATGTGCAGTTAAGATTGTGGCCCTAGTTGAAAACACAAAGCAAACACCCAGCTCCAGGACCTGTTAAGCAATGTAGCTGTGTCTGCAAACCATGAGCAGAATGGTGATCTTATTTTCTTGTCTTTAACTGTAGAATTCTTACGGAAAAATTTTAAAAATTGGAAAAGAGTGTTACTGTTTCTCTGACTTTAAAAGCAATATGTTATTGTAAAATAATTCATAAATGTATAAAGAAGACTAAAATTCTATAATCCTGCTACCCAAAGATAACCACAGTTAACATGTATTTTAAAAGTTTTTACTATGTGTGTAGTATACATTTATAAATATTTACATAGAATGTTACTGTGTTTTAACCACTGTTTCCTAGTTACTTCTTTTTCACTTAATAACATTGAAAATGTGTTTTTGAAACAATTAACATAGCTCCAAATTCGCACTTTTAGAATGGCTCCACATTGTAAGTTTTAACACATCGCTCTGCTTCTGGTCATTAAAAAGTGTCTGTGTAGTCTTCTCCTCTCTGGTCCTTTAAGAAGGTGAATGGCCTCAGGCTGCAGACTGAGCCAGGGCCAGGGACTGACAAGAGCTGTCAGAGAGCCCCCGTGGTGGCTGATGGCCCAGAACCTCTATCCGGGGCGCGGGGATGGTGTGTGAGTGCCAAGCCCTGCAGCTCTGTGCAGGTGGCATGGACCCACCTGTATCCGCTCTGCCAAGATCTGCATGAGAAGTTCATCCGGGAGCACACAGCTCATCAGCCCGGTCTCGCCTCCGACACTGGGACTGACACTGAGCCGGCGGTGGGTGGGCCCCGGCAGGAGAGGGCTGGAGGAAATCTGTTGAGTGGGAGAAGGATCAGGAGTCAGAATCCGGCCTTGTATCTCAACAACGCCTACACTTACCAGCCGCAGGACCTTGGGAAGATCACATAATCTCTCATTTCCTCATCTGTACAATGGGAATTGCATTATAAAATGGAAGGATCCTGTCTACCTTAAAGTACCGCTGTAAGTTTCAAGTGGTAACAGTGTGGAAGGTACGGTGTTTGTGCAGCTTTTCATTCACTGCATGCAGCTTTTCATTCATTCGACAATTATTCACTGAGTACCTATCTTGCACCAGGCTCGCTTAGGTACTAGGGATATAACAACAAACAATGGTGCTGCCCCTGGGGCCCTTTCATTCCAATGGAAGAGACAGAAAAGGCCACTTTCCTCCACAGATCAATACAATTTCAGAGAGTGACAAGTGCTAGGAAGGAAATAACCAGGTAATAAGGAACCATAACAGGGTTGGGGAATGACTGTGTAGAGAGGATGCTCATGTTACCTGGGTTATGTGAAAGAATGAGACAAGATCTTGGGAGCAGAGCCTTTCTGGGATGGGACAGCAAGCTCTTTCAACGCAAGTGTGCTTGGGGAATCTGGGGGGCACACGGAGCCCAGTGGGGCTGGAACTCAGTGAGCAATGGGGGAGATAGTCAGGCTTAAGGTTAAAGACACCACACAGGCTGGGCGCGGTGGCTCACGCCTGTAATCCCAGCACTTTGGGAGGCCAAGGAGGGCGGATCACGAGGTCAGGAGATTGAGACCATCCTGGCTAACATGGTGAAACCCCGTCTCTACTAAAAATACAAAATATTAGCCAGGCGTGGTGGTGGGCGCCTATAGTCCCAGCTACTCGGGAGGCTGAGGCAGGAGAATGGCATGAACCCAGGAGGCGGAGCTTGCAGTGAGCCAAGACCGTGCCACTGCACTCCAGCCTGGGCAACAGAGTGAGACTCCGCCACAAAAAAAAAAAAAAAAAAAAAGACACCACACCGCCAGGACCAGAATATGCAGGGCCTTGTAGACCATGGTATTTTATTCCAAGTATTATGGGAAGTTGGTGTGTTTCAGCAAATAATCTGATTTATATTTATGTTTATTTTATTTTATTTTCGAGATGGAGTCTTTGTCACCCAGGCTAGAGTGCAATGGTGCCATCTCAGCTCACAGCAACCTCCACCTCTTGGGTTTAAGTGATTCTCCTGCCTCAGCCTCCCAAGTAGCTGGAATTACAGGAGTGCACCACCACGCCTGGCTAATTTTTGTATTTTTAGTAGAGACGGGGTTTCGCCATGTTGGCTAGGCTGGTCTCGAACTCCTGACCTCAGGTGATCTGCCTCCCTCGGCCTCCCAAAGTGCTGGGATTACAGGCAGGAGCCACTGCACCCAGCCTGATTTTTATTTTTAAAAGACCACCTTACCCATCACATGAGGTGACATGAGTCACAGGAAGATGTCACTGTGGTCAGGACAGGAGATGATGGCAACAGGGATGAGGATGGTGGTGGAGACGAGACGAAAATGGTGGTGGCAAGAAGTGGCTCATACAGGATACGTTCTGGAAGTAAGGCCAGTAGGACTTCAGATGGAACATAAAGAAAGAGGCATCAAAAAATGATTCCTTGAGTTTTGACCTTAGCAAGCTGGAAAATGGTGAAATTATTTATTGAGAAAGGAAAGACTGGGAGAAGAACAATTTTTGGGGAGCAGTGGAAGCAAGAATCACTTTTTGGATATAAACATTTTGAGATGCTTCTAAGCCCTTCGAGAGAGATTGAAAATGAATGTGGATACATGAACCTGCACTTGGGAAGAAATTTGAGCTGGCAATAGAATTTCGAGAGTCACAAACATGTTAAAGGTATTTAAATATTTAAGTAATGCAATTGACTGAGATCGCCTGCAAAGACAATGCAGGTAACAAAAAGTAGTAGTAGAAGACGTGGTCCTAGGCTACTCCAATGACCAGGAATTTGGAGATTGAGAAGCTGGGAAAGTAGAGGAAGGAGTTGCTAATGAAGTAGAAAGGAAGGTGGAGGAGGGAAAGCCACATGAAGAAAGTGTTTCCAAGATGGGGGGTGATCAGCTGCCAAGAAGTCATGTGAGATGAAGACAGAAAACTGATCTCTGGATTTGTCCAGGTGAAGACTGCCAAGGACCTTGAGAAGAGCAGCTGTGGAACAGTGGAGACAAAGGACCCAACAGAAGCAGTGAAAGAGAGGATGGGGGAGGGTGTGAGGATGGGGAGGCAGGCAATGCGGCAGTTCTTTGGAGGAGCAGCAGAGGAGGGGAGCTAAGAAAGGAGGTAAAGGTGGAGGGGGATGTGGGGTCATGGGAAAGCATTTTTAATGATGGGAATAATAATACAGCATGCATAGATGCTGACGGGAGTAGAGTAGGGAGAAAATGGGAGACAGGGGACAACTGCAGGAATTTAGCCCTTGGATAAGAGAAGGGGTGGGGCCGGGTGCCCATGTGCAGGGATCAGCCCTGGGTGAAGGCAGGGCAGACACTCAGCTGTTGGGAAGGCACAGCCTCGTGTGTGGATGCAGGCTGCTGGAAGACTTGGTGGCCAGAAGATGAGGTCATTGTCTTCTGATTGCTGCAGCTTTCTTGGTGAAATCAGAAGAGAGATCATTGGCTGAGAATGAGGAAGAGGAAAATATTTTGGAGGCTAGGAGAGTGATGAGAGCAATAAAGCAGTCATCTTGAATAGATGGAGGGCTGAGCCAGACCAAAGGGTCCACTAGAGACCTGTGGTCTTAAATTTAAATTAAGATCCTGCAGGAGAGGTGAGAATCTTCCTCAGCTACGTTCAGCTGGTCTGCATGGAGTAGGTGGGGGATTAGGTTTGCCAGGGCTGAAGCTTTGCTTGAGAGTGTGGTGAAGGGCAGGTTGCAAGGGGTACTATGGTGGCAGACCATGGCATCCAGACTGGGTAAAGAGGGCATGAGGTGGGTGCTAGGTAGTGAGGATAAGGACTGGAGGTTTCGATGGGGCCAGGTGCTTACCAGAGTTAGTCATCTGGAAAGCGAGAAGATGGCTGTGGGAAAACAGGACTGTGACAGAGAGATCTTGGAGTTTATGGGTAGTGATGAACAATGTCTAGGATGTGGTCAGGGAGGTGAGTAGCTGTGGAGGCCATGAAATTGAGAAGCAAGAGCATTGGATTAAATATCATTCAAAAGATCAGGATTTCTTACTGGTGCTTTCCTGGATAGAGGTGATTTATAAATAAATGAGCTTATGGGCCACATCTTCATTATATAATATATTTACACATTTCTTCCCATTTGCAACATGACTGAAATATCAGTCATTGGAAAGTTCATGCTTTATGAGAGCTTTAAGAAGACCAATCGCCATCTCCCGGGGTAAGTGCTTTCATGGGGGGACTCTGTTGTCCAGATCATTTGAGTCCTGTCACACTGGGCAGTGCAGGCAGCCACATGTGGGGTCTGTGAGCTGATTTCTACTGTGATCTTTAAGTTTCCTTACTGAAAGGAGTTTGGAGTCAGAATTGGGATGTTCTACTGCCTTTGAAGAATTCTAAAAAGCTTTACTTCCCCATCCAGATGGACAGAACAAAACCAAAAGAAATGACTCTTGATAACACCCTATATGGTAACAGAGAAATGAGTTTTAGTTCATCCATAAACGTCTGGGTAAAGAACACTCTACTGGATCCTGGAAAAGAGGGTGAAAAGGATAGCGCTCCAGAAGAAAATGAATCAATGGCTTCTGTTTTCATGGTGTGAGAGAAACATAAGACTGAAGTGACAATCAGATATCATCTGGCACAAGTTCAGCCCTGTGGGCTGTTCCATCCAACCTGCAGGTCTCCTCTCCCTTAAAGACCTTTGCCTCTGCTCCATCCTCTTACCTGATCTAATATGTGGGCCTCCTCTCCTACAAGAACCTACATCTTTAATTTTATTTTTTATGTACTTTTTTTTTTGAGACAGAGTCTTATTCTGTTGCCTAGGCTGGAGTGCAGTGGCGCCATCTTGGCTCAGTGCAACCTCCGCCTTCTGGGCTCAAGTGATTCTCATGCTTCAGCCTCTCAAGAAGCTAGGATTACAGGTGTGCACCACTATGCCCAGCTAAGTTATTATTATTTTTTTTTGTATTTTTAGTAGAGACGGGGTTTCATCACGTTGGCCAGGCTGGCCTTGAACTCCTGGCCTCAAGTGATCCACCCACCTCAGCCTCCCAAAGTGCTGGGATTACATGTGTGAGCCACTGCACCCGGCCTAAGGACCTACATCTTTATTCCACCCACCTGCTCTATCCAATTCACAGGTCTCATTTCCCATGAAGACCTACAACTCTTCCCCATCCATCTGCTCTTCCCAGTGGATGGGCCTCCTCTTCTACCAGGACTTTCACTTCTGCTCCATCCACCTCCCCGACTGTCCCTATAGCACTCTCAGGCTGTAACGAGATCCACTCCAACCCTTCCTGTTTCTCCCATTCTATGTTCCTTCTTAATTCCTTCTCTACTGAGGCTGGGCTTCCTATACTGATGGCACCCTTAGCTCTCTTGCCCCTAGTTCTAAGAGCACACCCCCTCTCCTCAAGGGTGGCATTCTTCTCTCTCCACTCTTGAATGGGAGCTGCCAGGTCCACTTAGAGAAATCTTGCCAGGTGTGGCAGTTCATGCCTGTAATCCTAGTGCTTTGGGAGGCAGAGCCAGGAGGACTGCTTGAGGTCTATAGTTCAAGACCAGCCTGGGCAACACAGCGAGATCTCATCCCTACAAAAATTTAAAAAATTAGCCAGGCATGGTGGGACATGCCTGTAGTCCAGGTACTTGGGGGGCGGGGGTGGAAGGATTGCTTGAGCCCAGGAGTTGAAGGCCACAGTGAACCAAGATTGTGCCACTGTACTTCAGCCTGCATGACAGAGTGAGACCCTGACTCTAGAGAAAAGAGAGAGAGAGAGAGAGAGAGAGAGAAAGAGAGAGAGAGAGAAGCTTCACAATTGTGAAGTTATAGTTTCCAGTCTTGGTTGGCCCATTATCATTCCCAACTATTTATTCCTTATCCATCACCAATTTCTGCTTCTATTCACCATAGTGGAAGCAGTGCTCTGCCACTCCCCTTGAGCATGCTCTGCAGCCCCAGCCTCCTCGCTGCTTCCCTCAAAAGACCATGCCTCCTACATGCATCACAGAGCCATTCAACAAGGCCTTTTCCAACCTCCATTCTCCACTCGGCTTCTCCCATCCTTAGCTGCATCTGTTTTTCACCCTTTACTGACCCCAAAGGAAGCCGGCTCTCTTCTCGCTTAATAGTGCTGAATTCTGCCCTTCCTACTGCCTCCCAGGATCTCATTCTCTCTTGAGTGGATTGCCACATGACACTTCTCCAGGGGCTCCATTCTTTACAGACCTGCTTCTACTTCTTTTCTGAGAATGGACTCTCCTGATCCTGGCTTTGCCCCTCTACTACTCTTTCGTTTTTTTCCCCTTCACTTTCAAACATCATAAAAGCCTACACTCACTTGATTTCACTTCTCCACCTACAACTCATTACTCACTGCGCCCACTGTCTTTGGCTTCAGTAGCACCGGCCAGTTGGCTGAGACTGCTAAGTTTCTTGGCACATTGCTCAAATGCTGTGACTTCTTTCTGACTTTCCAGGACTCCCCCTGCAGCCCTCCCACAACTTAGATTAATGGTTTCATCCTTAACTTCCTTTAGAATTAGGTTGAGCCATAGGAAATTGCTGTTATAGAGTTATAAAAGGATTGAATTTTGGCAATTTTCTGTGGCTCAGCCTAATTCCCTTTTCACACTTCTTTTGTAACTAATTTCACTTTATTGCAAATGTTTGCACATGTGGTTATCTCCTTCATCAGACTCTTAGTGCAGGGATTCTGCTTTCTTTACTTGCACTTCGCCAGTGCCTACAGCATAAAAGATGTTTGCTGAGCACCACCAGCTGGGTGAATGCCCCTTTCAGAAGGAGGCGCACAGGGACAGCGCTCAGGCCGGCCTGGTGGGAACACTGCAGGAATGAAGAGCACTGACCTGGCTGCAGGATGCTGGGGAGGAGGAAGATCCCAGCCCTCCTGCGGTAGAGCCCTGATTTGTACCTGTGATGTTTCAGACTGGTGTGAGTGATGCTGCTTCTGCGACCCGGAGCCATGGCTGTCCGCCTTGCTTTTGGTCATGACTACGCTCCCACGAACACTCTTTGCAGGTTTAATTTCCGGGGCCACCAGAGTCATCTCTGAGGTTAACTTGCCCAAGGTCTCAGTGCTCAGTCGTCCTTGCCCTATGACGTTTTGACCCACAGCAGCCTCCTGGGCTATAAGGAGAGTATAAATTTTTATTAAAATCACGTTAGAATCACAAAAAACGACAGTGGGGATGGCACCCTGAAGTCCATTCTGTCCAACAGACGTATAATGTGACACATACGTATGTAATTTAAACATTTCTAGTAGCCACATTAAAAAGGTAAAAATTAATTTTAGGGACATATTTTAACCCAATATACGCAAAATGTGATCATTTTAACATGTAATGTATAAAAATTGCTCCTGTGTTATTTCCAAGTCTTTTCTTTATATCACATCTTCAGGGTTCCCGTGGGAGTTGTACATTCACTGCACACCTCTGTTTGGACCTACCCGGTTTACGTCCTCAGCAGCCCCCAGGGCCAATGGCACAGGCAGGTTCACTGCCACCACTTCATTCCAGCCTACTGACTCCACAGTGGCAGCAGATGCAGGGGAGATGTGAGGGCCTAACCCTCTATTGCAAGGGCTCTATCCAAAGACCCCAGGGACCTCCTGACTGGGAAATTCAGCCGCCCTCTACTTAGGCCTATTCTATTTGGGCTTCCAGCAGTCTCTAATTCTGTTCATTTATTGATTCAATGAATCCTTTATGAATCTTTATTATGTGTCAACTATGCCAGGCATTCTTCCAGGTGCTGGGACTACAGTGGGGAAAACTAACACAAGCCCCTGCCTCCAGAGCATACATGGGGTGAGGGCGGACAACGAAGGAGGTAGATCAATATTAGGTTAGCTAGACAAGTGCGCTGTGAGATCAGGCCAGCAGGAAGGCTCCCCGTCCGGCAGGGCTCTGAAGGGTGTGAAACTTCTCCTCGCTCCTCCCTTTCCTAAGGCTTCGGGGCCCTTTCCTTGACTTCCCTGACAGTCCCTGTGACCCTGGCTCTGCTGTCTCTGCCTTCCCGGCTTCCCCACGACCTCTCCTGAACTGTAGGTGTTCTCCATGGTCCTAACCCGCCTTATCCATTCCTCCTGGCTCATTCTGGGCTTTTCTGGCTGCTTCATCTACCCCAGTGGTTTCATGGAGAAAGACTCTCCCAGCTCTGTCTCTAGCTTGATGTTACTTTCTCAGACCAGGAGCTCAAATTTACCCGTAGGCACAGGACATAAACATGGCTCCACAGATCACTATGAAATGTAGATTATTTCACAGAAAAGGAAATAAAAAATTTAAGAGAATCAGCATTAGGGCATAGCCAGAGGTTCTCACTAAAGAGCTATTTATCTTCCATTTCCCTAAGTGTCCCATGCAGAGGTATTGAGGGGAGGGGACAATCCTGAAAGTCCCAGCCAGTTTTATCAACTAGCAGGCTGGAAGCTTTTCTGGGATTACATTATGCCATGGGTACTGACATAGGAATGCTTGTGCTCTGAGCAGGCACTCTGCTTGGTGTTTAGTATATTTTCCCATTGAGCAGCTGCTCGCCTGCTCCGAAGGTCCTCAGATAACCTGATGGAGCCAGAATTCTCAACTTTTTGTAGGAAGGCCACATGAGGCCTCCCTGCTATGGGATTCCAAAACTCAATTCAGGCCAGGCACAGTGGCTGAATCCTGTAACCCCAGCACTTTGGGAGGACTGCTTGAGGCCAGGAGTTTGAGACCAGCCTGGACAACATAGTGAGACCCTAAAAATTAGCCAGGCATAGTAGTGCATGCCTGTAATCCCAGCTACTCTGGAGGCTAATGTGGGAGGATCGCTTGAGCCCAGGAGGTTGCAGTGAGCTATGATGGTGCCACTGTACTCCAGCTTGGGTGACAGAGAGATACCCTATCTCAAAAAAAAAAAAAAAAAAAAAAAAGATAGAAAGGAAGAAAACAACCCCTCTCCCCCATACTCAACCCAATCTTCTCCAGCAAACTTTCTCTTCCTCCTGTGTTCCCTATCTAGGTAAATGACATCACTCTCTCCTGGTTTCTGTGACTAGGAATCTGGGCGTGGCCATCTTAAATCCTTCTTACTCCTTCAATTCTCTACCATGCAGGTGGCTGTCGGGTTGGCCGGCCCAGGCCCATTTGTCTGCAGCTTCACTATCACTTCCTTTATATGATAGTCAAGGGCTACCTTCCTATAGTGATTTTCTGACCATTTCTCCATAGTGTGAAAACTGTGCCAGTGGCTCTATTCCTTGAACATAAAACTTAAATTCCTAATCTTGGCATTCAAGGTCAACAATGATTGGCCTCAACCTGCTTTCCCACCCCTAATTTATGATCAGCTTCCCTGCTTTTTCGTTCTGGAATGTCCTTGTCCCCATCTTTGCCTACTAACATTCTCTTGCTTCTTCCAACCTGTTTCCTTGAAAACTTCCCAAATCACCCTTGTTGGAACCCATTCATCCCAAACTCGCTCTTTCACAGAAGCTGATATTTCTGTTGCAAAATTATTTTCCTTTGCTCTGACTGACCCCAAGTCTGCTTCTTCCCCCGCCCCCTCCAGGTGTCAGACTTCCAAAGGTGTGGGCTGTGTCTTATTCATTGTCCTGGTCCCTACAGAGGCAAGAGCATGCTGGCAGTGGGCAGGGCAGGAGACTCGGGCATGCTTCGTGAAGAGAATTCTCCTCTGGGCTATGAAGTTGGCAGCATGCTGTAGGGCAGACTTCAATCAGGCTGTGGGAGGAGAGCTCAGTGGGGCACAGAGAAGATGGGTGTTGCCAGTGGGGGTGCTGGTGACTTGGCCACAAAAAGCCGGGAGAATGGGTTCTTACCAGCCTCCTCTGCTTCCTTCATGGACTGCTCTATGGCAGCCCTGATGCAGAGCTCACGGGCCCGGATCCCTGGGACGTTGTTGCTGTCGGACACAGCTTCCAGCACAATGGAGTCGATGCTCAGGCAGGCCGCGTTGTAGTACTTGGCCATGCTGATGGCGGTGGCTGACTTTCCTATCAAAAAGACCAGGGGGTTGAATTTAATGGTGCTCATTTGCTCAGTGTCCCAGACAGAAAAGGTCTCAAGAACAGAGGTCCCTGCAAAGTGATCTCTCTGAATGCTCTGCCTCCTTCCCATGTGGCTGGAGGTGTCAGCAGCAAAGAGAAGGAAGACCTCAGCCTGGAGTCAGGGCCGTGGGTCTGATTCTAACCCTGCCACCGATGTGTGCGTGCTGTGGCAATCTGCATCCTCACTGGGTTTTCCCTCAGTTTAAAAAACAGATTCTTTTTTTCTTTTTTTTGAGATAGAGTCTCACTCTGTTGCCCAGGCTGGAGTGCAGTGGGGAGATCTAAGCTCGCTGCAACCTCCACCTCCCGGGTTCAAGTGATTCTCCTTCCTCAGCCTCCCGAGTAGCTGGGATTACAGGCGCCCACCACCATATCTGGCTAATTTTTTGTATTTTTAGTAGAGACGGGGTTTCACCATGTTGGCCAGGCTGGTCTCAAACTCCTAACCTCAAGTAATCCGCCTGCCTTGGCCTCCCAAAGTGCTGGGATTACAGGTGTGAGCCACTGCACCTGGTCTGTTTAAGAAACAGGTTCTATCAGATGATCTTTAAAATACTTTGTAGTTCTTCCTGTCTCTGATTCTAACAGGAAGACTTTTTTATTTTAAAGAATAACTTGTGTTGATTTCTTTTCTCATTTCAAGGTACTTTCATTCAAAAAAAAAAAAAAAAAGCTGACAATTCAGATATAACAGACAAGAGAAAAGAAAAAAAAAATCCATCATCCACTCATTCAGGGATAGTACAGTTCGCCTATGGTTGCTAAGTACACACATAACTGTATTTCTTATAAAAAAAGAAATAGGTTATGTGGTAGGTTGAATAATGGCTCCCCCAAAGATTTCCACATCCTAATTCCTGGAACCTGCAAATATATTATCTTC
The DNA here is from genome assembly GCF_002776525.5 of Piliocolobus tephrosceles. NCBI lineage: Eukaryota > Metazoa > Chordata > Mammalia > Primates > Cercopithecidae > Piliocolobus > Piliocolobus tephrosceles. The sequence continues at coordinate 58,236,334 of NC_045450.1, read as the reverse complement.
TAGGGTAAAAGAGACTTTGCAGATGTGATTAATCTACAGATCTTGACATGGGGGATTAGCCTGGATTATCCAACTGGGTACAATGTAATCACATGGGTCCCCATGAGAGGAGAACAAGAGGGTTGGAGTCAGAGCAGGTCAATCGACCATGGAAGCAGCAGGAGAGACTGGGAGATGCTATGCTGATAGCTGGGAAGGAGAAGGAAGGGGCCAGGAACCAACGGATGCAGGCAACATTTCTAGAATCTAGAAGAGACAAGGAAACGGATTGTCCCCCAGATCCTCCAAGAAGGAACACAGCCCTGCTCACCCATTTTAGACTTCTGTCCTCCGGACCTATGAGAGTATAAATTTGCGTTATGTGAAGCCATGAAGTTTGTTGTCACTTGGTATATTAGCAACGGGGCACTAATACAAACTACACACCACGAGTATGGCACCCTTTCTCATGTAAAATGATATACCATGAACAACTTTCCATTCATTCAATACACCTGCATGACACTGTTTTTACTGTGGTAAAATATACATAACAGCTATAACTTAAATCATTTCTAAGTATATGGTTTAGTGGTTCTAAGTACATTCACTTTGCTGTGCCCCCATCACCTCCATCCACCTCCAGAACACTGTCATCTTCCCGAACTGAAACTCTGTACCCATTAAACTATAACTCCCCAATACGCACCACCCTCCCAGCCCCTTGGAAACCATCATTCTGTTTCTCTTTCTGTCTCCAGGAATTTGGCCAGCCTGGGTACCTCATCTAAGCGGAGTCATACAGTGTTTATCCTTTTGTGACTGTCCTGTTTCACCTTGCATAAGGTCCTCAAGGTTCTTCCGTGTTGTAGCACATGTCAGAATTCCTTCCTTTTTTTTTTTTTTTTTTTTTGAGATAGAGTCTTGCCCTGTAGCCCAGGCTGGAGTGCAATGGCATGATCTTGGCTCACTGCAACCTCTGCCTCCTGGGTTCAAACGATTCTCCTGCCTCAGTCTTCTGAGTAGCTGGGATTACAGGCGCCTGCCACCACACCCAGCTAATTTTTGTATTTTTAGTACAGACGGGGTTTCACCATGGGGGCCAGGCTGGTCTCGAACTCCTGACTTCATGATCCACCCACCTGGATCTCCTAAAGTGCTGGGATTACATGTGTGTGCCACCACGCCCTGTCCATTTCCTTCTTTTTTAAGGCTGAATAGCATCACATTGTACCATATTTTGTTTTTTCCATTCAGCCACTGATGATCATTTGGATTGTTTCCACCTTTTGGCTATTGTGACTAATGCTGCTATGAACATGGGTGTACAAGACGCTGTTTTTAATGGCAATAAAATTCACTATATAAATGTACTGTGGCCTGATTAACCAGTCCCCCATACTGAATGTTACAGTTGCTCCCGAGTTTCTATTACAGCATACAGTGCTGCAGCGAACATTCAAGCAGTTCATCTTGTCCACATCATTAATTATTTTTCCTAAGAAATTTTTAGAAGTAACATTGCCAGGTCAGAGTCTGCACATATATTTCTTTCTCTTTTTAAATCATTTAATGGCTTGGATTTTTTTCTCTAATATTTTAATATTTTTCAATTATGGAAAGAATACAATTCAAACAATTCAGAGATGTATACATTCCAAATGAGGTGTCTTCTCTCTCCTTCTTAATCCCCTCTCTGAGGTCAGCAATTTAACAGTTTGGGGATAATCCTTAAGTATATGGATTATAAACAAAAGAGTCTCTTATTGCCTTCAAAAGTTATATGTGCTAACTTCACCATAAACAAAAGGGGCAAAATAACTTATACTGGTCAGTCTGATTTTGACATAGACTGTTAAGCTGTTCTTCATGAAGTTTCTGGGAAAGCTGTAAGGTTCCACAAAAATGCCAGGCTTGTTATTACTGTAGTTCACACTCTAATAGGCTTTTCACCTGCAGATGGAAAGTGACTGAGCCTCCACTAGACAGGGCTGGTGGCTCTTTCCAGGTCAGTGCATTTTTGGTGTTAACTCTCCAGTTGTCTGCAGTTTCTGCGGGTCCATCAACAATCCTTCTGTCATTCCTTTTAGTGCAACTGAAAATGGCCTGAGCCTCTACAGGTGTGTGTGTGTGTAGGTGGAGTCTTCAAAACATTTCCAGTTATGTTCTTACTTGACTTGTTTGATTTCTGCCTGTTGCCCACAGATCTGGCCTTCTACTTTTTAGGTCCTGGTTTACAACTTCTCAAGGAAAGGTTCTTCAAAGGAAGGGGTAATGAATTGTGACATTTTAAGATTCCTGGGCCTCTCAGTGATTAGAACATCAAAAATGCTCCATAAATGTTGTCTGTATGAGTGATAGTAATTGGGTCAGAACAAGATTTCACGGCCCTTCGTCAAGTAAGCTGAAGCTAATAGAGGTGACAGGGCATCCTCCCAATATCCCTCCGCTCTGCCGCTTTCTAACTGGGTGACCTTGGGCAGATGTCCTGGAATTTCTCTGAACCTTAGCTTCCTATAAGGTAGGGGAAGTCAAATTCTCTTTTCTGAGTGGTTCTGAAGTTTAAATAGACAAATGGATGGGAAGGAGTTCTGTAGACAGCAAATTACTATACAAATAAGATTTTTTTTTCCATTGTAGGTGATTTTGCTCCTTTGGGTTGATGGTGAAGTTAGCATATGTCATTTTGGAGATAGTAAAGGACTCTTTAACAAGAATCCTTTCTTTATCAAGGGCTCACCCCTTGACTGGTTTATGGTTAGGAGAATATTTATTGAGAATATTTAGCATGTGATGGAAGCTTCTTTTCAATGAGGATTCACACTGCAGATATTGTTATAATTGTGAATGCTAATAGTCATCATAGTAATAATAATGATAACACCAACAGCTTTTTGTTTGAGTATTTACTATGTGCCAGTCATCACAGCAATAAAAATGGTAACATCAGCAGCTTTTTGTTTGAGTATTTATTATGTGCCAAGTATTGAGATAAGCATTTTATATAAATGTTCTCATTCCATTCTCATGACTACCCTATAAAATAGATAGTGTTAATACCACTTTACGGACAGGGAAATTGAGCACAGACAACTTAATTTTCCCAAAGATACACAGCTATAAATGTGTAATCGCTACCCTATGCTGCTCCTCAAATAAAGTCATTGGTATTTGCCATGACCACACAGCTGATGTTGCCACTCTGGAAGCCGCAGAGTTTACAGAGAAGACATGACCGCTGGTCTTAACCTCCCCTCAGAATTGGTGCATACCTGACAAGGGTGTCCCGTGAATGATAATGGCGATGCCTTTCCGGTTCTTGGCCAGGCGGCCTTCTGCAGAAATGTCAATGCCCAGGTGGCGAGCGATTGCTTTGCTCACTGGGTTGTTTTCTACCTCTCCAACTTCCTCCATGGAGTGGCTGTCAATGCTCTGAAGCTTGTCATCTGCAAATTTAAAATATATGCTGTGTGCACACATGGCATATATGTTATATATGCCAGAAGTTATATGGATACTGATGGAAATGGGAATGGATATTTCTTTTTAAATGCTGTTTTTTTTTTTTTTTTTTTTTTTTTTTTTAATGGCAAACATTGCAGCAGTCCCCACTTGTAGTATATGAGAAGGCCCTTTTGGGCTGATAGTTTTTTTATAGCTACTAACATTTATAGCTAATAATTTGTTTAGAGCTACTAAAATAAAAAAAAAAACAGATTTTTTGACTCTACTTTTATTTTGGGGAATCTCTCTTGCTGAAAAGTAGAAAGGACATTTGCGTGGAGAGGAGGATGGCTTACAGTGGCAAAATATTAGAAATGAGTGAAATCTGCAGCATTAAGGGAAATGGCTGAATAAATGATAGGAAATTCCTATTACAGAACCAATCAATACACAGCAGCTATTAAAATAATAATTTCGGTATCAGAGACTAGTCAACTATAGCCCACAGGCCAAATCTGTTCTGCTGCTTATTTTTGTGAATAAAGTCATATTGGAACATAGCCACATCCTTTGATTACATATTGTCTTTGTCATCATAGCCACCCTCCAAAGGCAGGGTTGAGTAGTTTCAGCAGAGACTGTATGGCCTTCAAAGCCCAAAATATTTACTATCTGGCCTTTTATGGGAAAAGTTTGCCAAACCTTGATTTATCAAATGCATTGGCCTAGAGGAACGTCTAGAAAAAAGCAAGTTGCAGGATCCTATGTGTATGAATAGTTTGTAGAGTAGTGTGCAGCCAGATACATATAGTCATCACAAATACAGTGTTTTAATAACAAAACTAGGATGGCACTCTGAATTTTGTTCTGTAACTTGCTTTTCACATAATACATCTTGGACGTCTTTCTTTCCATTTACTTGAATACAGGCCTAGCTCATTATTATTATTATTATTTTTTGAGATGGCTTCTCGCTCTGTCGCCAGGCTGGAGTACAATGGCACAACCTCAGCTCACTGCAACCTCCGCCTCCCGGGTTCAAGTGATTCTCCTGCCTCAGCCTCCCAAGTAGGTGGGACTACAGGAGTATGCCACCACGCCTGGCTAATTTTTTGTATTTTTAGTAGAGACGGGGTTTCATTGTGTTAGCCAGGATGGTCTCGAACTCCTGAACTTGTGATCCGCCTGCCTCGACCTCCCAAAGTGCTGGGATTACAGGCATGAGCCCCCTCACCCGGCCTAGCTCACTCTTTTTAAACAGCTGCTAAATAACTCCCACTGTATGGCTTTGTCACAGTTTCACTAGTTCCCTACTGATGGGCATTTAGATGGTTTCATGTTTTTTCATCCTAAGCATTGTGGTATGCTTTCTTCTCTGTGGGATGTCCAGGGTCAGCCCTGGAAGAGTCCAGGCATGGGGCGCAGAGTCAGGGTGTATGGGGTGGGGAAGGCTGCTGAGAGAGACCAGGAGCCACTTGGGGGCCCATCAATATAGCCAGGGTGGATTAATTATGAGGCATGGAGCCAGGAATTTCTGTCTTTAATCTCAGTTTTGCCATTACATGCTCCTGATTTAATTTACTCACCTGGTTGATGAGGGCTATGAATGACGACTTAACTCCCTAAAGATCTCCTGAGCCTCACCCATGATTCCTATTCTGTGGGTAGGCACAGGACAAGGTTGCTTATGCCTTGTCACGGTTTATAATGACCAGCAAACGGCCCCCATGAACCCAGTTTCACTGAATCTAATTTTCTAAATATGGTTCCAACATCTTGTAAAACTTGGGGAAAATAAATGCCAGAAAATGGGCCCATAATGCCGGGAGGTCAAGAGAAGAGCTCTCTAATGGTCCAACTGGGGGGACACTGGGGAGAATGTCCCCCATCCCCATAATGTTTCTCTAAACACCTCGCAGTCTGCCGGAATCTTAGCATGAAAGATTCAGGCCTTCATTTCGTCTACTTGAAACACAAATTGCTGTGACAAGAATGTATTGTATGCTAAGCTCATCAGCCAACTCTCAAGCTTGTATCCTAGTGTGAGCAGCAGATCAGAGCTTCTCCAGAGGGCAGCTGTGGTGGGCAGGGCAAGATGGGCTAGGAGCCATACTAGGAGGCTTGGAGGAAGTGACAAGGTACTGAATATTGTCTTCCTACTTCTGCTTGGAAAGAACTAGTATCAAAACATTAAAATGCTCGGTTACTTTGGAACATGATTTTTTCCAGGCTTTCCTCATCCTCCTCTTCCTCTAGATAGGTTCTGGACTCAACCAACAGGGCGTGCCACTCTTCCAGGTTGGATGTGACAGAGATCCCTCGGCTCAGCGATGTCCTCTTCGTGCTATTAGAGGTTCCTTGATCTGATGAGGTCATATCTTCCTCTTCTGCCAAGGAGCAAAGGATGAAAACACCAGGGGAAGAGTTGGGAGGGGGACAAGGGAGATGCGGGCAGAAAAGGAAAAAAAAGATGAAGAGGAGATTCACCATATGGGTTCCCATCACCCTGGACCATTCAACCCAAATAAACAAGAACTGCAGTCAGTTGGCTGTTCCTCAGTCTCTCTGTGTACAGTGTTTCTACATTTTGACATTTGTTTAGGAATTAAAATTATACATTTGCTTAGAAAATGTGGAAAACTCAGAGGAGGCAAAAATGATGGAATTCAGCTACAAAAAGAGGTGGAGATAGACAAAGAAATGGTGACAGAGAAATTGTACTAAATTTTATCATACCAGCACAGGAGAGTTGCAACCTCTCAGAATTTTAATTTTTAATTGCTTGAAACTAAGCTTGGGGTTATATTGTACATACTGATGTGTAGCCTGCTTTCCCCTTTAATTTATCATGACCATTTCCTGTGTCATCATTAGGGACAGCTATCCTTTCATTGGCCCAACACCTTCCTCATTGATTGCCCCTTGTTCTATAGCATTTCAGGGGTGCAATGGGCTGTGACTATATGAGGTGACCCCCATACTACAGGGCAAGACATTCTCTTTGCCACACAAGGTAGAAATTGAGCCTGAGGGGTTGCAGCTCCCTCGTGAATGGTGGCCGTGTGACTTGGGGCTGTGGACCTTCCCCGGAAGGAACGGAGGCAGAGAAGGACGATCTATAGCGTGAGAGCAGAGCGAGTAGAGAGAGGCACTGGTGAGAAGCAGGGCGTGCACCTTTCTGGGTTCCCTCTGCACCCACTGATCCTGGCTTAGACTGCCTTCCATTGGGCCAAATATATCTAAGTGAGCCCATAATCATGGTGTCTGAGGACAAGGGGAGCACCAAGGCCTTCTCTGCCTTTGGGAGGTCCTTCGTATGCTGCAGCCCTTGCCGCCCCTGCCTTGGGCTGCTGGGCAGTCTCTCTGATGGTGTGTCTCTCCTCACACTCTCTTCAAGACTGTGAGTTCTCAAAGGCAGGGATTCATTGCATTTTTGATTTTTTTTCCCCCAGCACTTTTTTCACTAATTTTTTTTTCCCACCACTTCAGTTCAGTGCTTGCAACACAGTGGGTCCTTGTGATGGGCTTAATCGTGTCCCTTCCCAATTCAGATGTGGAAGTCCTAACCCCCGAGTATCTCAGAATGTGACTGATTTGGAGATAGGGCCTTTGAAAAGGTAATTAAGGTAGGATGTGGTCACATGGGTGGGCCCTAATCCAGTAGGGCTGGTGTCCTTATGGGGAGAGGAGATTAGGACACAGACACACACAGAAGGAAGACCAGGCGAAGACACAGAGAGAAGACAGCCAACTGCAAGAAGGGATTCAGAAGAAAGCAACCCTGCTGACACTCAGCCTTGCACTTCTAGCCTCCAGATGTGGGAGAAAAGAAAATTCTGTTGGTTAGGCCACCCAGTCCGTGGCATTTGCAATGACAGCCCTAGCAAACTCAAGGAACGTGACTAGGAGACAGGGTGGGTGGCAGCTGCCTTCTCTCATCTTCTCCTTTTAAGCCAAACTAGTGGTCTCTGACTAGCTTCTATTTCCTGGACAATGAGACAGGTCCAATGGCAGGAGAAATTACTCCATTCAATCCATTAATGCATTCACTCACACAGCACCCATTTCTTGGGCACTATTGGGTCAACTGCTGTTCCATGCACTGGTTTTACACATGGGGAATATTTGATCAATGCCTTTACAGGGACTTCTTGGCTAATGGTGGAGGGAGCGTGAAGAAAATAATTACATGTATGACTGTTACACAGATGAAAGCAAGTAAGAACAAGGTGGGTACATTTCCAGGATGAGGTTACAGAGAAGCAGGAAAGAGAAGACGCATCCTCATAAGTCACACAGTCCCACAAGTCAGTGAGGAACCTTTATGGGCAAGCACACAAGAGCCCCTGGGCAGATGATGGGATAACTCAGGGGTGGTGGGCCAGAAAGGGCACCGTTCTGAGAGCACAGGACAGCTTTGTGATTGGAGTTTGGCCTGAGGATTATGGAGGGGTTGGTCTTTTGCTTGAGGGAATGCCCACCCCCTGCTTTTAGGGCACCAATTTCTACCTTTCTACAGTACTTTGCCTTACCTAGGTCCACCCAAAGGAGGCAGTGGTTACCATCATGGACTCTGGAGTCAGAGAGTCCTGGGCTGGAATCCTGATTCTGCCACTTAAAACTGTGGACCTGGCCTCTCTGCGCTTCAGTTTCTCATCAGTACGTGCAAAGCCCTCAATGTGGCATCCAGCAAGTGTTATTCCATCTGTATTAGCGGTTTTTAGGTTGTACTACCCAAATTGGGCCCTAGTGACAGCAGAATGTGTTCCAGCCTATGCATCCATAAAATGGGGATAACACAACCCATTTTGTAAAGGTTAGAAATAAAATACACAAGGCAGACACCACCTGCCCAGCACCTAGCAGGTACTCAGAAATGGGTTGGTCCCACGGCAGGGGTAGTTCAGGGGGGCGAAGGCAATGGTTAGTGCCAGGGGTTGTCCATGTTGAGTTCTCACCATTCTCCTGTGCCAGATTCTCCAGATATTTCGCCCTCATCTGCTCCTCTTTTGACTTCTTCATCTCCTTAAAGTACTCGTACAGTTCTGGGGGCAGCTTCTCTCCAGGGTTGCGGGGAGGCAGCAGCAGGGTGTTGTAGGAATCATAGCCCTTCAGCTTCCGCAAGATCTGCTCGAGGGGAGAACGGGAACCCTGTTGGTCTCACTAGGAATCTCCCTGCAGGTCACTGATTTTGTAAAACTTCTGCTCCTGCCTGAGGCTGAGACTTATACAAATACTTTCTGGATTTCAAAGAGTGGGGCCCTTTGGAGAGGTCTCAGAAGTAGGGCTGAGCTCTGAGCCTGTGGGGATACACGGATTTTTATTTTGCTCCATTTCGGCCTAGGCATTTCACATGTGGAAATAAATTTTCTTCTTGTTTTAAGAATAATATATACTCTTTTGCTTTTTTTTCCCCATGACAAAAGTTCAGAACTCCATTATCTACCTTGAGTGACACATTCATTCTTTTTTTTATTTTATTTTATTTTACTTTTTTTTTGAGATGGAGTCTCGCTCTGTCACCCTGGCTGGAGTGCAGTGGCCGGATCTCAGCTCACTGCAAGCTCCGCCTCCCAGGTTTACGCCATTCTCCTGCCTCAGCCTCCCGAGTAGCTGGGACTACAGGTGCCCGCCACCTCGCCCGGCTAGCTTTTTGTATTTTTTAGTAGAGATGGGGTTTCACCGTGTTAGCCAGGATGGTCTCGAACTCCTGACCTCGTGATCCGGCTGTCTCGGCCTCCCAAAGTGCTGGGATTACAGGCTTGAGCCACCGCGCCCGGCCAACACATTCATTCTTAAACAATATTGTGGTTAGCAATTTTACACTAAGTAAGGGTATGGTCTCATAAATAGAGGATCCAGGGAAAAAAAGAGGTAAAATAGTATTAAGTATGTGCACGTGTGCACATGTGTGTGAATGTGTACTAGGGCTGCCAGATGAAATACAAGATGCCTAGTTAAATTTGAGTTTCAGATAAACAATGAATAACTTTTATTTTTTTTTTTAATTTTTATTTTTTTTTGGAGACAGAGTCTTGCTCTGTCGCCCAGGCTGGAGTGCAGTGGCCCGATCTCGGCTCACTGCAAGCTCTGCCGCCCGGGTTCACACCATTCTCCTGCCTCAGCCTCCTGAGTAGCCGGGACTACAGGTGCCCGCCACCACGCCCTGCTAATTTCTTTTTGTACTTTTAGTAGAGACGGGGAATAACTTTTTAGTATAAATATGTCCTGTGTAATATTTGAGACATACTAAAAAATTTGTTATTTATCTGAAATTCAAATTTAACTAGACAGTCTGTATTTTTTTCTCCTAAATCTGGCAATTCTAGTGTATATGTGTATTTATAAGACACAGTAAAATTAAGTTTTCAAAAGCATTTACTTCTTCTACAACCGGATTTATTGGTATCAAAAATCTGTTTTGTTAGATAATCCTTCTTCAGGATCCCCATTTTTAGTTATTTGAACACCACTTCCAATAAGTTCCATGTAAATATTTGAACACCACTGCTAATAAGCTCCATGTAAAATAAGATCCATGTAAATTCTAAAATTTACATGGAAGGGCAAAATTAAAGTATTAATGAAAAGGAATAAAAGATGGGTGTTGCCCTACCAGATGACAAGCCTTATTAGGAAGCTGTAGTAATAGACAGAGTGGCAATGATGCTGGGACAGACACATTGACCAATGAAATAGAAGGGAAAGCTCAGAAGTGACCCATTTATTTATGGAACTGTGATAAAGGATACAGGTGGCATAGAGAATCAGTGGGCAAAGGAGGCAATATGCCAAAGACTGGCTGATGCAGGGCACAAAGGCCTGGCAAACAAGCAGCAACTGGGGCAACTCCAAAGGGCCAACCCAGCTCCAGAGCTTCCTGTGCGATTAGCTGAAGTCTCTGTTGCCATTTCATCACAGTTCATCTCGCTCCGCCCAACTCTGCTGTCCTATTCTTCACAGCTGTTCCTGAGAGTGCTCCCAAGAAACCTCCCACATGCAAATCTCAGGTCTTAGATTGTGCTTTTCACGGAGCCTGACTCTCAACAGAAGGTGCTGTGCCAACAGAAGCCACTAAGGATCTCATAAGAATCTGCCCCTTAAGGGCAGGTTCCCATTCTGAGAAAAACTTCCGGGAGCAGATTGCAAACTAAGCAGGCTATCAACATTGGAAGCAAAGAAGACAGAAGATTCAAAGGCTGAGTGGGGGAGGGTCCAGAGGAAGCAGAATCCCCCTCACCTAAGCCACCTTCAAATTCCTGACCCACAGAAAGCACAAGATGACAAACGTTTACTGTTTTAGGTCGGTAAGTTTGGGGCTAATTTATTATGCAGCAAATGATAACAAATACAGCGCTGGGCTTCATGGACAGCAATACCTTATGAGGAAACAATGGAGCGACACATTTAAAATAGTCAAGTCAAGAAAATGTAAGCCAAGAATATTGTATCTGATCTTCAAAAGTCACAGATAAATTGTTATGAATGTTTGAATACTCAGAGAATATCATTCCCATGATCCCTACCTGAGAAATCCACCAGAGAATGAACTGTAGATAATCCAGAAGTGATTGGAGAAGCTTCATTGTAAAGATTGGTGTTGGGCATTCAATATGCCTTAGTGTAAAACTAAGACTCCACGATGGAAATTAAGTCCTGACACCTTAATACTATAAGCTCTGACAATATAGATAAAATACAAGTAGCAAATATGGGGGAAGGGTACATGAGATGACTACTCAGCTGGTATTAACTGGAAATAAAATCATTTTAAATTAGAGGATGGAAAGGGCAGAGGGAAAAAGAGATTACCAGCTAATTTTAATACTACTCATAGGAGGGAATTAAGAGGCTGTTTCAAAGAGTAGGACAGTAAGGTTATTAGACAAAGGTGTAGCTCAAGGTAGGGCAGCAGGGTGGGGAGCATGAGATGTGGATCTGGGGGAACTGCTGGAACACAGCACAGAGGCCTCACCATGCTTATGGATAATAGGACTCGGTAGTCTTACTATTAGTAGGAATATTGATATTATTATTTTGAAGCTATTTATTAATTATTTTATTTTATTTTATTTTATTTTGAGACAGGGTCTCACTCTGTCACCCAGGCTGGTGTGCAGTGGTATGATCTTGGTTTACTGCAGCCTCGACCTCCCAGGCTCAACTGGAACTCCCACCTCTGCCTCTCGAGTAGTTGGAATCATAGGCATGTACTAGCATGTCCAGCTAAATTATTTTGTACTTTTTTTTTTTCTTCGGAGACAGAATCTTACTCTGTCACCCAGGCTGGAGTGCAGTGGCGCGATCTCAGCTCACTGTAACCTCCGCCTCCTGGGTTCACGCCATTCTCCTGCCTCAGCCTCCCAAGTAGCTGGGACTAAAGGCATCTGCCACCACGCCCAGCTAATTTTTTTTATTTTTTATTTTTTAGTAGAGACGGGGTTTCACCGTGTTAGCCAGGATGGTCTTGATCTCCTGACCTCGTGATTCACCTGCCTCAGCCTCCCAAAGTATTTTGTATTTTTCTTGTAGAGATAGGGTTTGCTATGTTGCCCAGGCTGGGCTCAAACTCCTGAGCTCAAGCAGTCCTCCTGCCTTGGCCTTCCAAAATGCTAGGATTATGTGTGTACAACTGTGCCTGGCTAAATGTATATTTTATAAGATAAATTGGGCCGGGCGCGGTGGCTCAAGCCTGTAATCCCAGCACTCTGGGAGGCCAAGACGGGCGGATCACGAGGTCAGGAGATCGAGACCATGCTGGCTAACCCGGTGAAACCCCGTCTCTACTAAAAAATACAAAAAACCAGCCGGGCAAGGTGGTGGGTGCCTGTAGTTCCAGCTACTTGGGAGGCTGAGGCAGGAGAATGCCGTAAACCCGGGAGGCGGAGCTTGCCATGAGCTGAGATCCGGCCCCTGCACTCCAGCCTGGGCGACAGAGCGAGACGGAAAAAAAGAAGATAAATTGATAAGTAAGTTTATATCCATGATTTTCAAGAGAAAGCAGAAACAAATATATCATCAAAGAATTTAGATAAAATCCTATAATCTTAAATTGAGATTTGAAACAACATATGTGTTATGATTTTTTTCCCCTCTTAAAAATCACATTTCCTAGTTCTATTTACTAAAATGACCTAGAAAGTCACAATCCAGTGGTCCAGACTGTGATCTCTAAATGCCATTTCATACTAAAAGGAACAAGGGCTCCTTGGAAAAATGATTGGCTCCAGATCTGGGCAGGAAATGAACCTGTCAAGTCTGGGACATCTTAGGAGTGTCCTCCCTGCCAGTGGGTAACAAGACCTCCCCTCCCCTCTAAAACTGTCAGTAAAGCCCATGTAGGGAGCCTGGACTTCCACGTCCATTTGGTGGTAAAGAAATGCCCCTCTTCCCCTCTGCTGGGGTGGTGTCAGATGAGGTCTAGTGGAGAGTCAGAACTTTCGTCATTACCCAGTGGTCCTGGATAATATGGCTACCCCTCTACCTTTCCATGCAGAGTCTGTGGAGGCTGTGTGGAGAGTAGCAACAAGGCACTCCTGCCTCTCCCAGCCAGGAAGGTATCAATGGAGGCCTTGCAGACAGCCAGAAATATCACTCCTGCCCAGCAGTAATGAAGAGCTCCTCCTACTGTTTGTCAAAGAAGGCCAAGGAGGGAACCTAGACTATTACCTGCATCTGACAGTAAGAAGGCAGTGCTCCCTTCTCCTTGCCCAAGTTGTTTCAGAAAAGGCCAAAACAAAATTTAAATAAGGTCCAGAGTCTCATAACATAATACCAAAAATGCCCAGGTTTTAAATAACAATCCTTCATCATAGTAACAAACAGGAACATTTTAGCTTGAATGATAAAAGAAAATGAATAGATATCAACTTCAAGGTAATAGTGATATTAGTTATCTTTCAGAGATTCTAAACTAGCCATCATTGTAATACTTTAGTGAACAATTATGAACATACTTGAAGCAAATAAAAAAAAGAAAGTCTTAGCAAAGAAACACAAGATATAAAAAAGAACTAAATGAAAGTTTTAGAACTTAAAAATACAGTTACCAAAATAAAAGCTCACTATGTGGGCAGAATGAAATGGATGGAGAAGAGAATCAGTGAACTTGAAGATAAAATAATAGAAATTAACTTACTCTGGAAAACAGATAAAATAGTCTTAAAAAAAAAAAAGAGCCTTAAAGAACTATAAAACGGTAACAAAATATCTGAGTGTTATTTGAGCCCTGGAAGGAGAGCAGAAAGAGCATGAAGCTGAAAAAGGTACTGAAATGAATAATGCCTGAAAAATTTCCAAATTGGAACGAAGATAAAGATCAACAGATTCAAGAAACTCAGCAAATCCCACACTGAATAAACCAAAAGAAATTTATGCCAAGACACATTATAGTCAAACTTCTGTAAACTAAGACACAGAAAAATTCCTCAAAGAACTGAGAGAGAAATGAAACCTTCCCTACAGAGGAAAAAAATAATCCAAATAGCATTGAATTTCTCATCAAACCATGGAGGCCAGAAGAAAGTGGCATATATTCCAAGGGATGAAAGAACTGCCAGCTCAGAATTCTATATCCAGTGAACAAATCCTTCAGTGATGAGGGGGGAGGTCAAGGCATTCTCGAAGGAAAACTAAGAAATTTCTATCCGCAGGCATACCCTAACAGCAGAGCTAAAAGTAGCTCTCTAAACAGGAAGTTAATAATAAAAGAAGAAATCTTGGCATATTAGAAAGGAAGAAAGAACAGAAAGAGTAAAAAGAGAGACAAATATAATACATTTTCCCTTTCCTCTGGGGTCTTCAAATGTATGTTCAGCAGTTGAAACAATAATTATAGTGCTAGCTAATGTAAGAAAAATATTTAAGACAGTTATATTAAAAATCGGAAGGCTGAAGGGAGTTAAATGGAGGAAAGTTTTCTAAATTACACTAGAACTGGTAAAACGTCAATACCAGTTGATTATAATGTTATGTGCAGATAACGTAATACCTATAACAATAACTAAACGAGCTATACAAAGAGATACACCCAAAAAACACTCTGAGTAAATAAAAATGGAATTTTAAATTACGTTGAAGTAACTGACAGGAAAGTAGGAAAAAGTAAACAGACCAAAAACAATACAACATGCGATGGCAGACTTAAGTCCTGACATAGCAATAATTACACTACATGTAAACTATCTAAATATATCAACTAAAGTCAGAGATTGGCAAAAGATATTTTTAAAAATGATCCAATTACACGCTGTCTACAAGTAACTCAATTTCAAATACAATGATATTGGCAAGTTGCTACATATGGTTCTTTACTGTTTGAATTTAAACCATGAACATGCATTAGTTTTTCAATTAGCTGCTTAAAATGTCTAGGATTCTACTCAGGTCAAGGGGAAGTAGCTCAGAAAAAGCTCTAGAGAAGTGATCGCTAAATTGACAAGGAAGAATTCAAGGAGAAAAAGATAGGAAAGGCCAGGAGGATGTTACTGCATGCAGAGAAAAGAGCATGAGTACACAGCAGGGTCCAGCACGTGTAGAAAAACAGAGTTTGGCTTTGGCCTCTGCTCACCTTTTCTTCTATGAGATATTGCTGATCAAATTCTAAGGAATAAAACTCAATGGGGAAGTTGCAGGGATTCTTCACTACCACCTCTGCCTCGTCTCCAGGTGCACAAAGTAGCAGTGGCCCCAGATCCAGGACTGAAGGACTAAATTCCAGGCGTGGCTCTAGACCTTGCCCACGTGCCAGCAGGGTAAGCTTTTGAGCACTCTGGGCAATCTGAAACACCAGGGTTTGGCTGTAGAATTTCTGGAAAACATAAAAACAAAACAAGCATCTGAATTTATTTCCACTACATGTCATGTAAAACAAAACACTGCTGAGGGGAAAAAAGTTATCTCTCTTAAGATTAAGAGAGAAAACTTATAATAAAATTGCATAGGAGTAATTTACATTACTGAATTAATATAAGTACTGGGTATTCAGCATGGCAGGCATTGTACCAAGTGCTAGATATCAAATCCATTCTGGGCATCTAGGATTCCAGCACTTGTATCAAGTGCTTCATCATGTGTAGCAAGCCTTCTGAGTGTCACTGTCACATCCCTCGGATCTTCCAGTGTGCTCAGACTTCCAACTGCCCCTGTCTGCACCTCTGGGCCTAAAGGTTCTCATTTCATGGACCTGCTGCTCATGGGCAGGGGAGGGCAGGGCAGAAATGCCAGGGAAATGATACCATCTGGAATTAGTTCATCAAGCAATGACTCTGGGGATTTACGGTAAAAAGACCCCAGCTCCCTTGCTCCCGAGGAGTGATGATTCTGAAGCGTGTACTTTGCATATTTTCCCAGAGTTTGGCAGAATGCCAGACCTGGGGCATTCAGTTCATCAGATACAATTACAACCAGATACTGGTCAATAGTGATATCATAACTGCTCATATGTTTTCTCAAAATGGTACCCAAATCTACTTTCCATCCCATAGTTCCTAGCCTGATTTCACTGGGGAACCTATTAAACATGCAGATCCTCAGATTCCATCCCTAGAAACCCTGACTCTGTAGGGGCAGAGTAAGGCTGGGATTCAGCATTTTTAACCAGATGCC
The DNA here is from genome assembly GCF_002776525.5 of Piliocolobus tephrosceles. Classification (NCBI taxonomy): domain Eukaryota; kingdom Metazoa; phylum Chordata; class Mammalia; order Primates; family Cercopithecidae; genus Piliocolobus; species Piliocolobus tephrosceles. Next base: position 58,220,305 of record NC_045450.1, on the reverse strand, counting down.
TAGGTTATTCTGGTATAGCTGGACTTGTGGCTTGGCTTGAGTGGAAATTAGGAAAATCACAATTTGAAGACCTCCTATCTTAGCTTGAAGGGGAAAAAGCAAATGGATGGAATGTATACAGTCATACACACAGAAATATCTATTGCTGGACACAATAAGATAAATTATTGGCTAAGAGGGGTTTCTATATAGTTATGGGCTTAGTACCTTATGATTCAAACTTCTATATTTTAATTGCTGCTTATGGAAATCTTTCTAAAACATTTCATTCATTTTCCTGAGCATGTTATAATGCCTAAGAATTGTTGGTCTGGATGTCATTGATTTCTTGGCACTGCTGATGTTGATGATGATGCAGATATATGGATTGTATGGCCTGCAGGGCTAACCAATTCCTTGTATACAGCTAATAAATTTCTCTCTTAATTGGTAGAAACATTTTATTAACTTTGACCAATTCCAACTCAACATTCATGAAACTGCTTGAACAAATCTACTTTTTTTTTTTTTTTTTTTTAACTATATTTCCCTCATTAAGTAATGGAAAAAATCCACAATCTTGAGTAAACCCTTTTAAAATGTTAAGACTCTTTAAGAACAACAAACATATTGCTAATTTTCTTTTAAACGGACTGGGAAGATTTTGATAATGATAAAAACATGGGTTTTATTTTAGAATGACATAGGAAGTTGTTTGTTTTTTCTCTTTCTCACTGAAGGTGCTTAAGCACTTCCTCAAAGCGATTACAAGGAAAATGGGAGTTAACCATAGCTCTTCTATAAAACACAGATCAATTTTTCTTTTAAAATAACAGAATAGAAAAAAATATATTTCCCAAGTGCCTTAGGTTTTGAATAAAAGTCTTTCCAGTGCAACCTCTTGAGATTCTCTCTGGTTCTAGGATTTTATTAATTTTACTACGTTCTTGATCAGAAGTAGCTTTGAGTTGATTATGTTCACAAAAGAAACATTTATGGGGCTCCAGGAGGCCATCTACTGGGACGTACTTTTCACGACTACTGATGATGATAGTTATTGAGAGACTTACTTACATAGAGCAGCATGCTGTGTACTTTATTCAATACTGTGCGTTTAATCTTCAAAATGACCTCAGGAGGTAGTCATTATAGGTTGACAATAAGTTATCTGAAACCCAGGGGCCAGATACTTTCAAATTCAGATTTTTTAAAATAGTAAACACAGTGTATATACCCTATGTTACCTAATACCCTCAGCAGGGTCTGGGGCAGGTCCCCTGTAATCAAACACATTAATGGTTGGTGGCAATGTTTAACTCTGAAAACTAAGTGGTACAAATAAAGGTTAAATGGTCTCATGTCAATTCAGATGAGATTTTTCTGCCAAATGAGTTTTGGTCCGAAGCTTATGAAATCTCAAAACCCCCACCCCCAGTTTTGGATCTTATTGGGTTTCAGAATTTCAATAAGGGACTTTTGATATACAATATTACTATTTTTTGTTTTATTTATGAGTGAACTGAGACTGAATGAGGCTAAGTAGTTTCCTCAAAGACACACAGCATGTAAGTGTGCAGAGGCAGAAGGCTACTAAACCCGGCCCTCTGATAAAAATTGATATTTTAGTCTGATGATTCCAGACCACCAGGCCACACAGCTCCTATATGAACCAGAAGTGCTTGAGATGCCATATTCAGAAATGCCAGGCACAGGTCACTCAAAGCTTCCCTTGAGACCCAAATAAGCATGGACTTTGAGTAAAGCTCAAAGAGGTCCAGAGAATCGAAATGAAGCCACGTTTCTTTAAAGCTCACCTCTTCTTTTGGCATGAATTTCACCTGCACGTTGGACTTCTCACCAGGATCCAGGACTCCAGAAATGGGCTGGATTTCGAAGATCCGTGTCTTTGGCTTTAATTCAGCACGTAGTTTCTGTCTTAAGTACTTCGGCATGTGTTTCTCCAGCTGGTTTATACATATTAGACAATTAGATCACCTTCTATGGAAAATGAGCTCATTTACCTTCCACTCACACAACCCACATTTCCTGAGTACCTCTCAGGTGTCAGGGAATGTGTAGATACCAGAGGTACAAAGATGAATAAGACATTCCACCTGACAGCATGGCCTGATAGGACCTCAAGCGCTGGGCTAAGGGCCCAGGTTTTATTCAGGAGGCAACTGTTGCCACTGAGTCTTTGAGCAGGAGGTTGAAATGATGAGTGCCAAGGCCTAGAGTTACAAATCTGGCTGAAATGGAGATGGAGAAAGGAGGACCAATGGGCCACAGCTCGTTTACCTTGTCAACAGGCTTTTGGCTCTGGACAAACCATTCACAAGGCACTTGGAGATGATTGGAAAGCTGAATAGTTTCCACCAGGCACTGTCCACATTGAATTGTGGCAAAGTCCACTTTTTCATGAGAGAGAGTCATGGTTGGAATGGTCACCTTGGCTTGGAGACGGATGTGAACTGCTGGCCCTCCAACCACCTGGAGAGGGTATAAACTGCAGTTATCATGTGGCATGGGGTTGGGGAAAACAAGAATCACAGGTCTGCAATAATAACTGGATTATCTTAGGGCGATCACAAGCAGAGCTGGAAACCTGCAGGGCCGGGTGGGCCCAGTGGTGCCTTGTACCTTGATGGGCAGAATGACTTCTTTGCTTCCAACAGGAAGATTGGCCCCCTGTGAGTCAAATCTCACTTCAAATATTTCTGTTTCACAATGAGGCAGATTCTTTACACGATCTAGCTTGGTACTGAATCCTGGACCAAAACAAAAAAAATTTCTTAGTGGGAAAGAGAAACAGCAAACAAGAGCTGCTCTAGAGAAAGCCCCCACTGGGTCAGAATGACTGCTCAAAGGATCACTGAATAGCCCAAGAATCCTTTTAGCTGATCCCAGAGGCACAAATGCTGTTCTGTATTTGTGGACAAATACAGAACAGTACTGATGGGTTCCTTGTGAGAAATGACCAAGTGCAATAGGAAAGGGTCTCCCCAGCCTGGGTACCTGTCTCATGAAGGACACGCTTGTCTGCGTGGAACGACACTGGAAAGTGACTGGTGTTGGTGATCTTGATGATATGGGTTCGGACGTCGCCAAGGATGATGTAGCCAAAGTCCAGGATGTACTCTGGCAGCTGGACTCTGAAATGGTTAATAGACTTACTAGTCACTTTCAAACCTGGAAGTCTACTTTTCCAAAAGTGAAAGAGTCTGATTTTTTTTTTTTCTACCTCTTGTGCACAATTTTATTCTCCACATTGGAGAACAACGAATGGCTACCCAAACGGAGACTAGAAACAATGTTAACTCCCCCAGAGATTCACATCGCTGTTTTGGCCATTATCTCAGAACACGTTCAGTGTGGGCCCTTATGGACCTGAAGCAGAGCCTGTCCATTCGACATAGCTGTATTGCTCTCACTTGAAGAGGCAGAAACCTGCCCGGCTGGCTTGATGCTAGGGGATGGTGGATAACTGAGATGAGTGGATTTCATTCCGAGATGATCAGCCAGTGTTTCAGGGAGCATGCTGCACGAGGCGGCACTGCTTGCTCTGCTACACTCTGAAACAAGCACAGCACAGAAGGGCGGTCACTGGAAACCACTCACTTGGCCAGTTTGCAGCGACTCCGATGGCTGAAGCAGGTGTCATCCATAGGATCGGGGGTGGTTGTTTTCTGATGTTCTAGGACATAGCTTTGGACTATAAGTCTTTCTACCTCCATCTGGAGATGAGCACTTACCTGAAGCAAGAACGAGGAGCAAGTCAGCAAATTCTTTAGGAACATGCATTCTCAACAGGGACAATATCACCCCCAAAGAGGCAAAAATTAGCTCTTGGAGGGTGGTGGAAAATATCTTAAATATTACAATGATTTGTGACCCCCAAAGGGAATACAGAACAGAAACAGATACACAGTATGTTTAAGGCATTAAATTTTTCCTGGGAAGGGTGTGGGGAGGGTAAGCAAATCAGTATATCCATACCATGGAATACTCAGCAGTAAAAGGGAATGAATTATTATTATTATTATTTTTTGAGACAGACTCTTGCTCTGTCACCCAGGCTGGAGTGCAGCGGCACGATCTCCACTCACTGCAAGCTCCGCCTCCCGGGTTCACGCCATTCTCCTGCCTCAGCCTCCCAAGTAGCTGGGACTACACAGGCGCCCGCCACCACGCCCGGCTAATTTTTTTTTTTTTGTATTTTTAGTAGAGACGGGGTTTTACCGTGTTAGCCAGGATGGTCTCGATCTCCTGACCTCGTGATCCGCCCGTCTCGGCCTCCCAAAGTGCTGGGATTACAGGCGTGAGCCACCACGCCCAGCTGGGAATGAATTATTGAGGTGCACAACTTGAATGGATTATAAGGGCATTATGTGGAATGAAAAAAGTGAATCTCAAAAGGTGCTGTGCTGTATGATTCCATTTATATAACATTCTTGCAATAATAAAAGGCTCAAGATGGAGAACAGATGAGTGGCTGCCAGAGGTAAGGGACAGGGAGAGAGGGGTGTGTGTGGTTATAATCTAGTCCCATGTAAGGCCAAAAACAAATGGAAAATGAGGCTTAGTTCTCCTTGTTGAAAATAAGGGAAGAGACTTCTCCTCCTCCCCTTTGCTTAGAGTATTTAGTTTAGAACATCTGTAATTTTAAGTTCTTTGAAATGTTATCTCTTTGAAATGTAGATAAATCTTTTAAAAAGTGAAATAACCCTCTTGCCAGCTTTAGGACCCAGAAGTGTCTTTCTCAAGGACCTGGGAACCATCTCTTTGACATGTAATCAACAAGGAAGATGAAGTCCCTAGTCCCAGTTTCTGGGAGAGGATGGGAGCCTAGCTTCCATGGGGCCCTGCTAGAAAGATAAGTTTGTTTTTCCTTTGGATAAAGCCAATTAGTTAACACAGTTGGTCACCTCAATTACGATGTCGATTTAGGATAAACTATGTGTGACAAATGATGGTGTCAAGTCCTCTTACTTGAGACTAGCCATTATTTACTCTGAGAACATGAATGAAATGGCTTGGATCTGGTTGGTTCTATAGGAGGGGCAGACTTCCTTCCGTCTTTGCAATCTCTCAGCAAATTGCCTGTGATGTGCATTACATTCTGGTTTAATGCTTATTCAATAATAAAATTGTTTTCTTTCTCTTCTACCTTTGTGGATAGATTTTCTGGGTTGGAAGGAGATTTTGTTTTTAATTTTATTTCCCCAGGAAGCATGAGGAATCCTTGTGGTAATGGAATAGTTCTGCATCTTAATTGCAGTGCTGGGTTCACAAATCTATATGTGATAACATTGCACAGAACTGCACCACACACATACACACACGCATAGAAAAGTGGTGAAATCTGAATAAGCTCTGTGGCCTGTACAAACATCAGTTTCATGGATTTGATGTTGTACTATAGTTACACGAGATGTTATTGTTGGGAAAACCCTTTTTTTAAAATTCCCTGTAAATCTACAATTATTTCAAAATAAAAAGTTAAAAAGTGTATATCAAACTATTCCAGGAGATTCCATTTTATAGATAACAAATAAAAATATTTCATGGAGAGTATTAGGAAAAAAGGTCTAAAATGGATTTTTAGGGAGTGATAATGGAAAAGGTTGACAAATACTGTTTGCAAAGGGCTAATCCTTAGGTCTAGGGCCCAGCAGGGAAGGTTAATGTGTGCCATGGCCCAGTGAGGCACAGGAGGTGAGAGTGGAAGTGTGACAAATTGGGAGAGGAGCAGGGTCCGCTGACAGTTGTACGGATTCCAGAGCAACAAAGCCAACTCTGTACTTGGCTCCTGAGCCACGAGTGGTCCACCCTGCCCTACTCATGGGGACCAGCTTGGCTCTGCACGTATCATCATATTCACGGAAACCCCACCCCACTGCTCTCCTAGGCTTTGATAAGGTGCAGCCTGGGAAACCAGTAAGCAGGTGGAGACACACCATTGCTTCCAGTGGGCAGCCCGGGGCTGGCAGGAGAAGGCAGAGGCTAAGAGATCATCTTAGCAGCTGGGCCTGGGTTCAAATCCTAGCTCTGTGCTTGCCTTGGGACATGCACTTCACTTCTGTAAAACTAAAATTTAGATGACAGCGGCATCATTCTCCCCCCACCCTCATTGTGGGAGGATTTAACAAGACAACAGTGCAGGTTAACCGTGTGGCACAGGCTTAGTATAAGAGTCCAATAAATGGCAACTGATGTTATTAATTATTATCATCCTTGGTGCTAAGGTTCACTTTTAGCATCTTGTACTTGAACCAGGCTTCTGCAAAACAAATAATCGCCAGTGGGTTTTGGTGCTCCCAGTCTCTCCCATGACACCGTTCTCCCCCACATTAGAGCCGCCTCTTAACCAACCTAAGGGCTCTCTAGCCACATATATGATTCTTCCTTAGAACATATTCTGATGCACATTTGCATTTGGAAAGAAGAGCACAGGGGGATGGCAGCTGTCATGGTCAGGAATAGACTGTTAAAACAGGACTTTCAGGGGTGATGAGGGAGGACATATTGGGATTTTGCCTTCCTATCCCATCCTTATTTATAAGCTGAGAAGCTCTCTCCTCCAGAGACCCTCACTTGGCTCCCACCTCTGTGGCACCACATGCTCCTGACTTTTCCAGAACCTTTTGGCCACCCCTCTCCCCTACTCAGATGCTGGGGTACTTTGGGGCTCCATTCTGAATCTGCCTTTTTTCCTGCTCACTAGACACACTTCCTAGGGAATCTCCCCATTTCCTGTGATTGCAACGATCATCTGATGACTCTCAAGTCACTTTCTCCAACCTCTCTCTCTCTCTGAGGTGCCCAGCAGTGGTTCCGGTTCCCTATTGGCTGCTCTTCCCAGATGATACACAGAAATCTCACATTCGGTAGCCACGGGAAGCAGCTGAACCCCTTTCTCTTCCCTCCCATCCCACCAAGACCTCGTTTCTCCTCCTGAGTTTCCTGTCTCAGTTCCCTCTCCTTACCTTGTCATCCAAGCAAGACTTAGAGGTCCCCTCAACCCCACGCCCATATCCAGTCAATGCCTAAGTCCTGACCATTCTATTTCTGGAATATTCCTTGAACCAGTTCGCCCTGTCCCCACTGTCATCACCATTGCTTACAGCACTACCATCTCTCACCTAGAATTACTCCATCAGCTTAAAAAAAGTGTAGAGATGGAGTTTCACCATGTTGCCCAGGCCGGTCTCAAATTCCTGGCCTCAGGCCATCCTTGGCTTCCCAAAGTAATGAGATTATAGGAATGAGCCACTGCACCTGGCCCTCCAACAGCTTCTAAAAAAACTGATCTCTCGAATCTACTCTCATCATCCCCAAGTTCCTGTCCCCTCAGAGATCCGCAAGGCAGCCAGAGGGATCTCTTGAAGATGCGAAGTCGATTAGGCCACACCTCTGGTTGCCCTGAGGATGAAGTCCAAAAACCTTAATAGGTCAGTCACCTGATAGCTCACCTCGTGGGCTCATCTTGCCTCTCCTAGCTTCCTGCTTCTTTGCCTTATCTCTGTCTTTCTCCTTTCTGTACCTCAGAGACCATGTTCTTGCCCCTGGGCTTCTGCACACAGCACCCTTCTGCACATGCACCCCACATACTCTGCACACAGCACCTTTCTGCACACACCTCCTGTGCACTCTGCACACACCGCCCTTCTGCACAGGCATCCTGCGCAGGCTGGAGCTGCCTTACCTCAGCAGGCTCATCCTCTGGCACTTCCTCAGTTATTATATCAAAGTGATCGAGCGTTTCACATTTGTTATAGTCTTTGTCTGTGTTTTTCCTGGCTTGATTCAAGAATGTTTCATACTTTTCATTCGCTGTGCCGGGGTAGGAAGTGGGGGTTGGAAGGAGAGCAGAATCAGGAAGGTCAGAAAAATATGAATGATGTCCCAAACACAGACTCTCAGCCCCTGGTAAGGTGGGAAGGGAAGTGGACTTTTGGATACTTCGTCTGCCCTGCTTTCCCTGCTTCAGAGGGTCAGGTGATTTGAGAGCTGAATTTGTATCAGAGATCTCACTGAGTTCAACGAGATTAGGCTTTACTGAATGACCGGCTGGTTCTCCAGAACTTGAAAGCAGTAACATTCGAAGCCACTCATAGGGTGACCCACTTGATCCTGGCTTGCTTGGGGCTTTCCTGGTTCCAGCACTTAAACCCCTACACCCTGGAGCTCTCCCAGTGCTGGACAAACCCAGACAGCCGGTCACCCTTTAAGCCACTTTTTACGTTTATTAAATCTCAATTAACAAAAAATATGTTTGGGTCAATTTGCTTTAATTAACACTAAATATGCCACGTCATCCTGAATCAGTGAGGGTAGGTAATCAGTGGAGAGATTCCCACCTGAATTTACCACTACGCCATTGCAAATTCAAATACTTGGAAAGGCAAGGTAGGAAAGTTATTTAAAAATGCCTACTATAGGCCAGGTGTGGTGGCTTACGCCTATAATCCTAGCACTTTGTGAGGCTGAGGCGGGTGAACTGCCTGAGCTCAGGAGTTCAAGACAAGCCTGGGCAACATGGCAAACCCCATTTCTACAAAAAATACAAAAAATTAGCTGGGCATGGTGGTGCGTGGCTGTAATCCCAGCTACTGGGGAGTCTGAGGCATGAGAATCGCTTGAGCCCTGGAGGTGGAGGTTGCAGTGAGCTGAGATCCTGCCACTGAACTCCAGCCTGGGTGACAGAGCAAGAATCTGTATAAATACATACATACATACATACATAAATGCATAAATAAAAAAAGTTTTTAAAGCCTATTATAAAACAATAGGAAATGCTGTGAATATAGTGAGCTGGAGAACAGAAGACCCAACTAATGGTGTTCAAGTTTAAATTATTTTAAAGCCCTTACTGGCCAAACCATGTCTACTGCCCTGATGAGGCCAGCTGGGTGCCCAGTTTTCAACCGTACGGCAAAGGTTTTCCTTCCTGAAAATTACATGTGGAGCTGGAGTAACCCTCATCTGGCTGGAACTCTATATACGAGAGTGTAACATGGTTTTAGTGTTAGTGACATTTATTGCCAGGCACTGTGGCTCAACACCTGTAATCCTAGTGCTTTGGCAGGCTGAGATGGGAGGATCACCTGAGACCAGGAATTCAAGACTAGCCTGGGTAACAAAGTGAGATCCCTTCTTAAAAAAATTAAATAAAATAAATTAGCCAGGCATGGCAGTGCACACTTGTAGTCCCAGCTACTCAGGAGGCTGAGGCGGGAGGATCCCTTGAGCCTAAGAGTTAAGATTACGGTGAGCTATGATTGCACCACTGTATTTCAGCCTGGGTAACAGAGAGAGACCTTTTTTTTTTTTTTGAGACGGAGTCTTGCTCTGTCGCCCAGGCTGGAGTGCAGTGGCGCCATCTCCACTCACTGCAAGCTCCGCTTCCCAGGTTCACACCATTCTCCTGCCTCAGCCTCCCGTGTAGCTGGGGCTACAGGTGTCCGCCACTGTGCCCGGCTAATTTTTTTTTAAATGTATTTTTAGTAGAGACGAGGTTTCACCGTGTTAGCCAGGATGGTCTTGATCTCCTGACTTCATGATCCGCCCATCTCGGCCTCCCAAAGTGCTGGGATTACAGGAGTGAGCCACCGCCCCCAGCCCAGAGAGAGACCTTTTTTAAATAGAGACAGGGTGTTGTGTGTGTATATATATACACACACACACACACATATACACACACACATATATACACACACACACACACATATTTTTTTTTTCAAGTTTTCAGGGAACAGACAATTAGAATTCAGTGGATGATTATGAACAGGAGAGTTAGTGACTGCATGAAATGGGGTAAGAGGCTGGGTGGGAGGACTTAGTCTGAAGCTTTTTAGGGAAAGTAGATTTCAAGGAGCTTGAAGAGAGATTCATAAGAAGTGAGAGGTTTCCCTCACCCATCGTCCTATAACTGACATCAGGAACAAAGAGCCAGAGACAGTCTGTAGCTAAAAGGGCTGCTCAGCTGAGGTTTGGAATCCGCCAAGACAGAAATATTCTGGTACAAAAGGCTAGTCCTGGGGTCCAGATACAACCGGAAAATGTAAGTGGGAAGACAATTACTAAAGTCTAATTTAGACTTCACCCTGTGTAATGCCAACATAAGGGCTCAGAATCTGTGTCTGCCTTTCTGTGCAGTTTATACTTTGAGAATTCTACGCCTGGAAGCTCATTGGCTCTCACCTTCCCAGTGGTGTCTAGGAGAACGTCACAGGGAAAGGAGACTGGGGCCACAAGGAAAGTGCATGGGAGGAGGAAAAGCCTTTGGAGGTAAATTTCCTGATCCCTCTGTCAGTAATTCAATAATGGCCAAATTGGCCACAGTTCTTCATTTGGGGCTGCCATAGACCATTTCTTATCTCAGCAAACTCAGGTCACCAATTTGGCAATTGAGGAATGACATGGAAGAGAACCACTGGGGATTTCCAAGCAAATAAAGTAAGTAGCCAGCAACCTTCCAATAAGCAAAGTGAAAATGTTTGTTTTGTCCCCCAGTGGGGAACTACTCCAGTGTGAAACAGTACCTGTAAGGTTCCTGGGGAGATCGAGGCAGATCTGGGGAAAGATTCCCTCTCCACTCAGAGTGATATTTTCCGGGTCCAGGTGGGCGATCTGTATCTGGAAACTCCTTTTAAAGACCTCAGGAACTCCAGGAAGGTAGTAAACTTTCAATGCCTGCTCTTGATGTGAACTGATAAAGCCCTACGCAGTAGAAAGACCAGGAAAGGGAAAACGAATGTGCTACAGGCTCAACTCATTAAATTACTTAAAACAACAATGATAATGACAGAGTAAACCTAAAAAAAGAAGGAAAGGAGTAAGAGATTTAATGAAATAGAGTGCAAAGAAACAGAAGAGGTTCATACATCCAAAAACTGGTTTTTTGAAAAAAGATGAATAAAATACACAAAACTGGCAAGACTGATTAAGAAGATAAGGAGAAAAGTCACCAAAAATGTAAAAAGAAAAATGGTTCATAAATATATAGTAAAACAGTACATAAATCATATATGATTATGAGAAAACTTTATGTCAGTATATTAAAACATTTTTGTGAAATTAACAATTTCCTAGAAAAAAAAGAATAACGAAACTCAAAAACCCTGGAGTGATCTGTATCCTATATAGAAGCTGAAAAATGAAGATAATTACCCTGACAAAGGAATATACGGCATTAGAAGCAAGTTCTGCCACTCCTTCAAAAAACATATAATCAATTTAGTTTACGAGCCATTCAGGAAATAGAAAAGACAGAAACGCCCTTTTTTAATTCTGATATCCAAACTGATCAAATGCAGCATGAAGAAGGAAATTTATGAACCAATGATCACTTAACAAAGGTGCAAAACTCGTAAGTAAAATGTTAGCTAAGTGAACCCAGCAATATATGTATATTTAAATGCAGATGGTAGCATATAGAGTTTTTTTCGTCTTCCTTTTCCTTTCATTTTACCTAACAATATATTTTACAATTAATTCAATATTACTACATCTAGAGCTGCTCCATCCGTTTTAGTTGCTATGTATTATTCCATTACATAGTTTTAACATATTTTTAAAAACTAGTTTCCTACTGACAGACATTTAGTTTGTTTCTGACCTTTTGCTATTGCCATTACAGATTATATACGAAATAATCTTATAAACACATCGTTTTGCAAACATGGGAAAACGTATGTAGAATAAATTCTTAGAAATGAAATATCTGGGTCAAAGTGTGATTTTGATAGATAAGGCCAAATTATTCTCTATAGAGTTGTTATCAATTTACAATAACTGCAGCAATGTAAATTCAAATGCTTTAAAAAACTTTAGAAAAGGGCAACGAAAACATAGCAGTTATGACAAAAAGATGGAATAGAAACAAAACTCTAAGGAAATTTTAAAAATAGACAAATGAAATACGACGAAAGAAATAATAGCAAGCATTTCAGTTTTGCTAATCATAAGAATGTGTTAAATATTCCTACTGAAACTTAAGGACTCTCAGAGAAGATTAAAAAACAAAATCCCAATACATATGTTTTATGAATGATAAGCCTAAAACAAAATGACATAGACTATGGGCAAATTATGTAAGGCAAAAAGAAAGCAGCAATCACAATATTAAGACCAAACAAAGCGGATTTCAAAGCAGAGCATTCAAAGGGAACAAGAATGCAACTGAAGGCAGACAGAACACACAGTCCATGACAAACACTTAACAGTCATGAGATCTTCTGTGTCAACACAGAAACAAAAGGGTATAAAACAAAAAGGTGCATGTATTTGTAGAAAACAATGAGAAATGGACAAAAGTTTTATATACCACTCTTGAGTCTTAGAAAAATTAAACAGAAAAAGATACAGAAGATTTTAATGTTACAATTATTCAGGTTAATTTAGTAGAGATTCCAGTTATGATAATCTGGATTCTATAGCCCAGGTAACATTATTTTCAAACATTTATTAGTATTAAAAATCACTTTAGGTCATTAAAATGTATTAATAAATTCACTAAGTAGGAATTTAGAGGACCATATTATCTGATCATGATTCAAAAAAACCTCAATATTAGTAACAATTTAAATAACAAAAGCAAAAATCTTAATCATTTGGAAATTAAAAAAAGAAAAATGTATTTTAAATTACACTTGTAAGTAAAACTATAATTTAAGACAACTATAATTTAGATAATGAAAATTATAATAGTTAAATATTAACATGTATAAAACACATAAAATTGACATCTACTTTTTTATTTGTAATTTTCTTAAAATATAAGGGATAAGGCCAAAGGTGTCCTTAGGCAAATGGATAGTCTTACATTTTTTCATTATTAACTAAGAAAAAAAATAAAAGTAGGCATTCAAGTCAGGAAGTTAGAGAAACAAAACACAAGAGTGGATTTGGGCTGGGTGAGATGGGGCTCACGCCTGTAATCCCAGCACTTTGGGATGCGTTCAGGAGTTCAAGACCAGTCTGGGCAACATGGCAAGACCCTGTCTCTAAAATAAATAAATAAATAAATAAATAAATAAATAAATAAATAAATAAATAAAACAATAAACACAAAAATTAGCTGGGTGTGGTGGTGCATGCCTGTGGTCCCAGCTACTTGGGTGGCTAAGGTGGGAGGATTGCTTGAGCCCAGGAGGCAGCAGTTGCAGGGAGTTGAGATCTGCAGTCCAGTCTAGGCGACAGAGCCAGACCTGGTCTCAAAAAGAAAAACAAAAAAACAAAAAAACAAAAAAAGTGAATTCAAAAGATTAGCTAAGACAAACTGGGGAAAAACCAAAAGGGGAGTTGACCTAACAGATATTAAGATGTATTTTTAAAGTCATAGCAACTAAAATAGTATAGCATTAATGTAGGGACATACAGAGCAATGAAGAATAGAGACCAGCAGTAAACCCAAATATGTGAGATAATTTAGGGGAAGAACAGACTTTATCATCAAAGACGATGGTGCTCATCATCTTTGGATTTATAAGATTATGAATAAATACACTTTAAAAAATATTTTCCATTTTTTTCTATAACAATTATGTGCTATTTTCATAATGAGAAAAATTCAGCAAATGTTCCTTAAAACTGATCGATCAACATAATATGAACAAGGAACCACTTTCTCTGTTTGCTTCTGAAACCAGTTTGGCTCAGCGCAGTCTGCTGGTGTTTCACATCTGCTGAAGTCAGTGGAGAGGAAGCCCTCGGGAATTACAAGGGCAGTGTGAAGACATCGGTGGAAATAAACTAGTCTCATTATCATGGGAAATAAATCCATGGGTTGCATTTGTCTTGTTGATTGCTATATCCCTGGTGCCTGGAAAGTGGCTACTGAGGGACTAAATATTTGTTTAATACATGAGTGAAGTGGCTTGGATTTATTATTATTATTTTTCTGCTTCTGAGAGTTCTTCAGTTTTAATAAAAAGAAAAAGTCACACTTGTAATCCTGGCCATGAATACTCACCTGCATCGGGGTGGGGCTTGTAGGTTTGAATTCGGGCCCCTCCCACTGTTTACTTACGGAGAGAGGCAGGATTAGTGGCACTCCAGGGAGAAGGTTGTCTGGAGAAGACTGGGGGTCAGTCAGAACCTTGAACTCAAAGCCGACTTTCCCCGTGTTCGTCAGCATGATTTCCCTCTCTGTGACGTGGTCAAACAGCTTGAAAGAGAAGGAGATGAGTGACTCCTTTGCCACCCATTCTTGGGACATGTCTTTGATCGTGACAAAGGTGCAGAAACACGCCTCATAGATAAAGGTGTGACAGCTCCTGATATAAAGACTGGTCAATCTACATCTCAGCATCACAACAAATGCCTACTGGGGCACTAGACTCTGGAAACCTGGCTGTTAGTTCTCCTAAGAACCGATTTAGTTTAGGTATGGCTGTGGGGCTGAGCATTTCACCTTCCTGGGTCTCAGTTTTTTCACTACAGGAATTTGTAATAGAGAATCTTAAAGTAAGATTTCTACATTAAAAACATTTGCCTTCTGGATTCTGTACTGTAAGAAAAACAAAAGATTTGAGTTTAGAATGTTCTAGAATGAATTTTTCCATTCAGATGGAGAACCATGGGTGTAACAGGCCAGTCATGTTCTTTTTCTTGGAATTTTGCTAACATAATTCACCAGCTGGGTTAGCAGGCCCAATAACCACAAACAGGCCACTTTGGGGGTCCTCAGGAAAAGCTAGGGTGAGGACTGACTGCTTCAAAGACTATACTCAGAGATGAGCCAAAACCAAGTGCCCAAAGGACCCTGGAGACGAGGAAGGAAAGACAATTCTATTTGGTCAGCATCATGGAGATGGTCTCAGTAGGTGCTAGGTGAATCAGATTTTAGGCACAATCTTTGATCTATAAACACACATGCATGCACACGATTCTGTAATTATACATGAAGGAGCTATGTAATGGAGATTCAATCCTCATTGAAATTTGGTAGGAGATATGGTCTCCAAGTGCATAACACAAAATCTGATTGGGAAGAGAATGTGTACTGATGGAATTGACAATTATTCCAAAACAAAAATGGGAAAGTATATTATATTATGGCAAAGATTATCATTAAGTGCCAAGGGAATGTAAAGTAAAAGATAACTGTGGAAGGAGCTGAGCTGGGTCTTATGGGATATAGAGGTTTGGGCTTGGTAGAGTGGAGGATGGGAAAGATAAGGTAAGAGAAAGTGTAACCTCATGAAAGGCTGGGGTGCACTGGGGCCAGTGGCTAGACAGCTTGGCCACAATGAAATGTATGGACTATAATAGGGAATTATGGGAAGTAAAACTTACACATAGAGAGGCTTAGGATAGCCTCACCCAGGTGGAGGAATGGGCTCTGACCCAAAGGACTCATGACAATGGACAGCCAACTCTGACCCAGCACGGCACTGACCAGACGCTTTAAGTAATGACAACTCCTGGTGGGATAGGCCTGCTACTCCATTCCCACCTTATAGATGAGGGACACTGAGGCTTGGAGAGGTGATGTGCCCAAGGTCATGCAGTCAGGAGGAAGTAAAACTGGAATCCGAAGAGGAGTAAAACCAGAATACGAAGAGGAAGTGAAACTGGAATATGAAACCATGGTCTTTGGTCAATATCACGTTGCTTTGCCAAATGCTGCTGGGCTTACTTGGTCAGGGACTGATGGGATGATGACAACACCATTTTGGAAAACGTCGCTGGACTTACTGAATCAGAATCTGCACTTGAACAAGACTCCCAGGTGATTCATAGGCACATTACAGTGTGGGAGGAACTGCTGTAATAATTTAGGCATGGCTTGATGAGACCCTGCAATGTGGTATCAGTGGCAATGGGAAGAGAAAACTGACTCAGAGAGGGACCCTGGTGATGAGTCAGCAAATCCTGGATGCTTAGAAGGATGTGGAGAGGTGAAGGAGAGAGTGCAGAGGAAAAGCCTTGGAGATTGTGAACCCAAGGGTGGAGAAAATGGTAGTGCTATTGAAAGAAATGCAGAAGTTGGAACAGGCTCCTGGGTTGAAAGTGAAGAAGTGACCTTGAGCATCTAACATGCTCAGTTTCAGGAGACGATAAGAAAAGCAAATGCAAGTATCTGGCAAATAGTTGGCAGCAGGAGGATGGTCAGGGTTAGGGAGGCAGATGGGAGATCAAGGACAGGGGTGATGGCAAGACTACGATGACTGGGGTTCAGGAGAGATTTGTTTAAGATGCTTAAGGCAAAACCAGAAAATCTCCACCCAATGGTTTGCGATACCTGTAATCCATAGTGAATATCCTTGGTGTCAAAGGAATAGTTGACCAGGGACGCCTCTCCCTTTAGTGTTATTTCGTAGGTGGGTCCTTCTTCCACTTCACACAGAGCTTTAGCTTGTGCAATGATGTTAGCATGTCCATAGAAGGTGAATGACATTTGGTGGCTACTGTGTGGCTGCAACACTCCAAACAGGGGCAAAATATCAAACACCTGCAGAGAAAGTCATTCTATAAGAGAGCAGCTGATGGGATGAATGCCTGCCAAGGGTAAGTGAAAGTTATGTCAATTTACACATTAATTCCAATCTTTAACTCATTTGATAGAAGGTAGCCCGGCACCCTGAAAACACACAATGGTAATGATGGTAACAGTGCTCTGGTGAGATTTAAGTTTCTAATGTGGGGCAGGTGCTCAGTTAGAAAGAAAAGTTAGTGTCTGATAAGGTCAGGATTCACACCGTGTCACTTACTTCTTCTATCCCGATGGAAAGCATCTCATTCTGTTCACAGGTCTGTAGGGATTCCTGATCCTCCACCTGGCTCTGGCTTGAGTATATTCTTTCTATTTCAGCAGAGCTAATTTTTATTTCCTAGAAATTAAAGATGTGAGGAAAAGCTGGCAAGCATTCAAAATGGATCATCAATTGACAGAAAAATAAAGTATGTTGTATATGATTATAAAAATAGTACATTTTTTTCCCAGGGAGATAATTGAGCAAGTGACTATAATGTACATACAAGGATGTTTATGGCAGCATTATTTATAACAGCAAAACTTTGGAAGACAACTCGGTGCCCATCAATAGGCGGTCACTTTAAATGAAGTGTGTGTGGTACGTCTATCTATGAAGGGTAATGCATGTATATTTATGGATGGGAATGATGTGCACAATATCTTATTGAGT
The DNA here is from genome assembly GCF_002776525.5 of Piliocolobus tephrosceles. Lineage (NCBI taxonomy): Eukaryota > Metazoa > Chordata > Mammalia > Primates > Cercopithecidae > Piliocolobus > Piliocolobus tephrosceles. The sequence continues at coordinate 58,203,173 of NC_045450.1, read as the reverse complement.
GAAAACAGTTCCATTCATGTGAAATTACATATGCCTCATGTGTCTGAAGGTGTGTGTGTGTAAATTCCTTCAGAGATTTGCATAGGCAAATAGAAATATCTGGGAAGTTGTTTGCTAAGAATTTCATTAGAATTTTTCTCAGTGGGGTAGAAAGAAGATAGGAATTTTGAGGATGTTTGCTTTAATTTTTCTGTATTCTTGAGTTTATATGTATACATACGTACATATATTTGTACACATATATTTTAGTTTTGAGACAAGGTGTCTGTCACTGTCACCCAGGCTGGAGTGCAGTGGCATGATCAGAGCTCACTGGAGCCTCGAATGCCTGGGCTCAAGTGATCTTCCCACCTCAGCCTCCCTAAAGTAGCTAGGACTGCAGGCGTGTACCACCACACCCTGGGGTCTCGTTATATTGCCCAGGCTGGTCTTGAACTCCTGGCCTCAAGCCATCCTCCTGCCTTGGATCCCAAAGTACTGGGGTTACAGGCGTGAAGCACTGTTTCTGGCCTATTCTTGAGTTTTCTATGACAAGCATCTTTGAAAATAGAAAAAGAAGAATTAACATTTAAAAGACAAATGTTTTACATATTCACACATACTCATTCTAAAAAAATTTTAAAATACAGAAAGCTCCAAGGAAAGAAAGAAAAATCTATCTCAGGTTATACTGTAGATAAATATTATTATATATTATATATGTATATAAAATATATTATATATTATATAGGTATATATATATAAATATATTATAAATATATATGTAGATATACACTGTGTATTATGTGTGCATATATATTTGTATTCTGATTTTTCAGTTGACCTAATATGACTGCCATCTTTCCATATGACTGAACATTCTTCACAAACATCACTTAAAGTATTTTAGAAAGTTGATTGTACGTGATACAAATTTAAAATATTCAAAAGGATATATGGTAAAAAATAAAAAAAAAAGACTCCTATCCCTACAGTTCTCCGGTTCCCCCCTCCTAAGGTACCCACTGTCCAGTTTCCTATATGTTCAATTAGTTATTCCTCTTCATTCAGCTGATATTTACTGGGGACTTACTAAGAACCAGTTCTATATCCTGAGGATATGACAGTGAACAAAACAGAAAAAAATTCCTGCCCTCATGAAGATTAAATTCCAGAGATATTCCAAGCACAAGCAAAGATACCTATGTAACTGTTTGAGAGGTAACACCGTAGCTAAGAGTAAGCCAGATGGTCAAGTCTTCTAGCTCCATGGCTTGATGGACATGTCCCTGCATTGGTAAAATGGGGAAAGATGGTGGTACCCACCTCACAGGGGTGCTGGGAGAAGTAAAAGAGTTAATGTAAAAAACTGCTTTGCTGGGGCTGTGGCTCACAGCTGTAATCCCAGGACTTTGGGAGGCTGAGGCAGGTGGATTGCCTGAGCTCAGATGTTCAAGACCACCCCAGGGAACATGGTGAAACCCTGTCTCTACTGAAATACAAAAATTAGCTGGGCATGGTGGCAGGTGCCTGTAATCCCAGCTATCCGGGAGGCTGAAGCACGAGAATCGCTTGAACCCAGGAGGCAGAGGTTGCAGTGAGCCAAGATGGTGCCACTTCACTCCGGCCTGGGCAACAGAGTGAGACTCTGTCTCAAATAAAACACAAAAAACAAACAACAACAACAACAACAACAACAAAAAAACAAAAAAACCAAAGCTTAGATCAGTGCTCAATAAGTGTTGGTTGCTTTAATAGACATTTTTCTTATACAAATGGTAGCACACAACATACTTTGTTTTGTTTTGCGCTGAGTATTTTTTCTTAATATATCAGAGATTGTGCCAAATTAGTATGTAGAGAACTTTCTCATTTTTTAAAAAGAATTTCATAGTATTGCCTTGTGCAGATGTAATTTAGTTTATTCAGACGGTCTCCTATTGGTGAAATTAAGTTGTTTCCAATATTTCTTGCTTTTACAAAGCTGCAGCGTACAACGATGGTTACATGCTTTATGCAAATGCAGAGGTGTATCTGGAGGATAATTTCTAGAAGAGGGACAATGCATTTTAAATTTTGATATACTTGCCAAGTTGTATGTTATAGAGGTTATGCCAATTCATACTCCTACCCACACCGTAGGAAAATCCCGCTCAACACTATTTTAAAAGATTGCATCACATCATGGACATAAAGCGATTTATCTTTCATTATTTTTTTCATTTTTTTCTATTTCTAAATGTTGTAACAAGCATCTTTGTATGCACATCTTTGTATCTCCAATAGTTTGCTTAGGCCATCATTCTAGAAGGAGAATTTAAGGGTATTAATTTTTAAGCTCCCTCTGTTTTTGCTACAGAATTATTAAGAAAATATTTTTCCTTTAGTATCCTCTATCTAGGGTGTAGGAACATCACAGGATCACCAAGGTTTAGGGATAACTGGCTTTTCCATTGTAGAGAAGATATATGTGCTAAGGTGTCCTGGGCTCTCACTGAGTATTGGCTCTGGGGTGTTTGGCTGGGAAGAAATGTGGGTAAAGCTATACGGCTTTGTCTCAACTAAACCCAAGCATTGCACTGGCCACTCTGCTCCTGGTTCTGCCTTTGTTTTATGGGAAGGACCCTTGACCTGCCTACCCTCCCCAGGGAAAGGACACCGTACATCTGAGATCACACTGGACGCTTTCGTTTTTCTTGGTTCTTTTTCTTCAGGCCTGGCATCTTCATCCACAAGGATAGTCCTGAGAAGTTTAATGAGATGCAGAGATTCACTCATTGGGCCATCATCACTACAGTCTCAGGTGCATAACTGCCCTGTCTTCCTCTTCTCCCTCTACCACACCCCCAAACGTAAGGGGGCTTCTCAATCAAGGGACACCTTTCTCAAGAGGTCAGCTCTGCCGCCCTATGCCCCCAAACATGTGGTCTAGGCCACTGAACTTGTCAATTTTTCACGGGGCTCAACCCTTCTTTACTGGCCCATCAAACCCATGTCCAACTTACAAAAAGTCCTAGGAAGCTCTAGCAATTCTTCAGACAATGTGGGTACCCTATGTGCTTAATGTTGTTTCCCTATTTATTGGAGCATTTTATTGTGAGGATATAATGTTTGGTGAATTGTTATGTCCTTTTCTGCTTGCTACCCTGGACCCAATCCTGGCTGTAGATCTTGGACATATGTAGACCTTGGACAATGTGATAGAAAGGGCTCAGTCCCCCAGGACTCATGATGGTACCCCCTCCCTATCCTGTATGTTTAGTCTGGGGCCTACACATAGAAGACACTTATTAAACTGTTGACTGGGGACTGGATGAATGAACCAATGAGGGATGAATACTGAGAATGTAAGACCATGTAAAGAAAAGAAAAGCTACTACAAAAAATCCATGTTGGCTTTGCATTTGCACTTACTTAACAAAATCATTTAAATCCATCTCAGGGCATCTGCACTTACTTAAAATCATTTAAATCCATCTCGGGGATTGCTGGTGAGCTGGCAGTCTCTGAGGTTGCTTGGATGGACTCCATCTGGGCCAGTGGGGCACGGTAGGGCTTCTTCGGCAACGTCACAAACCTACCAAGGCATGGGACAGGGAATGGGGGGAGACAGGAGACATCAGTTTTTGCAAATCAGTGCTCAGTGGGCTCTCAGTTTCTAAGGCCAAACTCCAAATCCCAGACCAGGCAGGTCTAGCAGGGACCACCTTATACCCTCCCTTGAACTTGCCTTCTTCAAATCTCAGCTAAGGTTTCACTTGCTCTTAAAAAGTTTTCTGACTACCAGTCGCGGCCCAATTTCTTTCCTCTGAGTATCCACAGCCCCCTGGACTTCCCCTTTCACACTTATTTTTACCATCCCTGCTACATGTGGACTCGCTGAGGACTCGTATCCAATATGGTGTCTAATCCAGAGCCCAGCCTGGAGTAAGTAGTCAGCATGGTCATGAATGAATGAACCACTGGGGATCCTGCTCCCAGATCACCAGAAAGCAGGGCTAAGACTCAGCTGAGGCCTGGGAAGCACTCTCTGTTAGGGGCCTGGAAGTGCAGGCTCGGGTTTCTTACATGACCTTGCCTCCTAAATGTGACCTCAGTGCCTTGCTCGCCACACCCTAGTCCTGGTCCCACCACTAAGCTGTGCTGCCACTCGAGTTCTCTGAGCAGAGGAACCCAGGGGAAAAGAAGCAACTGTACCGGCTGGTGCTGAAGCCCATATGTCCAGGTTCCAGTGATTAGAAAGGTCTTTGGATGTCACAAAGGCCAAGGTGGTGGGGTCACCCCCATTCTTCCTGTTTCTCCTTGGTACGTGGCTTGTTCTGGACCCATCTCTGCCCCTCCCCAACCTATCTCAAGCCCTTGATGTTAATTTCAATCCATTTCACTTACATATTCATTCTGGCCCCATCTGTACTCAGAGGCTCAGCACAAATGTCATCTACTATGTGAAGCTTCCACCACTGGCCCATCTCCCTCCCTTGGAAGCTTCACAGCATTTCAGCTGCACTTCTTTTAGGACCCTGTCCACTCTAACCACATCCTAGAGTATCATTTCCTAAGTTTCAGGCATCCCACTACCATCCTCGTGATTTGTAAGCTCACAGTTTGATGAGTTATATACACATCTGTGGAACTATCACCACATTAATACACAGAATGTTTCCATCATCCTAAAAAGTTGCCTTGTGCAAACACTCATCTGCTTAATATCACTACAGATTAATTTGCCTACACTTTCATAGAAATGGAATTGGAAATATGTACAAATTTGTGTCTGACTTCCTGTTTGGCGTGATGTTTTTGAGATTCGTCCATGTTGTTGCATGTAGCAGTGAGCTGTTCTTTTTTTTTTGGAGCAGTATTCCATAGTGTGGATGTTTTCCCACCTTCTTACTGATGGACACCTCGACTATTTCTAGCTTGTAGATGCTATGAATCAAGTTGCTATGAACATCTGTGTAAAAGTCTTTTTGTAGACATATATTTTCATTCTTCTTGGGTAAACTCCTTGGAAGCGAATTGCTGGGTTGTATGGTATATGTATGTTTAACATTACAGGAAACTGCCAACCAGTTTTCCAAAGTTGTTGTACCACTTTACACTACCACCTGCATTGTATGAGAGTTCCAGTTGGTCTGCATTCTCATCCACACTTGGTATTTAGTCTTTTACATTTTAGCCATTCAGATGAGCATATGGTGATATCACATTGTGGGGTTCATTAATAGGCTATGTCATTACTATAAATGAAAACACAGTATTATCTCTCATATTTAGAAAAATCAACACAACGGAAAAAATCAATGTAATTATTTTCTTGCCTGGTGAAGGCTCTGAGCTGAGCTCTGGTTGCTCTTTTTAAGAAGGGAAAACACTGGGCCGGCATGATCTTGGCTGGGCTTATTACTGTATGGAAGAAGGATCCACAGTGTCCCCTCTTTACAGACTCTATTGCACAGGGTCTCATACATACAGCCCAAACTCAACAGATGTTTGATTGATTGAATGGATGGATGGATGGATGGATGGATGGATGGACTGTTGAATGAGAACAGCTGAATAGCATGGAGCATTCACTATGCAGAATAGTCAACATCTGACTATTCTGCACCCTCTCTGCCAACCTGGGATAAAGAGTAGGGATGGGAAAGCATGGAGAAGTCACAGAGTATGGAAAAACTCTTTTCATTTTTGGCCTGAGCTTCCATTTGACTTGTTCCAGGCCAGATGTCTCTAGCTGACTTTACCTCTGGCTGAAACCACTCCATTAGGGGCAGAGAACACATGTTGGGCTGGGTGCTAAAAAATCTCCTGGGAAGGTCGTTAAAATAAAGATTCCTGAACCTCATCCTCTGACAGATTACAATTCAGCAGGTCTCAGGAGTCAGATTTTTAGCAGTCTTCCCAGGCAATTCTAATGGGCAGCCAGATTTAGGAGCTGCCATGGGTAGGACTGGCAACATGACAGCTGAGGATGGAGCTGATAATTAATATGGGGCTATCACTGCAGCCTTAACAGCTAGGGACAGTGAAAATCAGCCAAGGACAATTCTGAACACTTATTAAATCACCCCAGGTCAGCAGAGACGCCTGGGGAGGCTTTGCTGGCTCGCTGCCCCACATAATAGCACTCTCCCATCCAGCCTTTGCACCCCTGTGAGATGTTGTGCTGCATAAAGAGAAAGCACATGGGAAATTCTGTAAAGGAAAAATACGAAGCCGTAGAGAGTCTTCATACCTGAGGAAAAACAACACCTCAGTGGACAATGCTGCCTGGACAACTGGGAAGTGAGAGGTCTCTGTGGAAATCAACAGAGGAAGGCAGAGCAGCCCTCCCTGCTCGCCACCTGAGCCACAGGAGACAGTGAAACATTTACCGTAATGAGGGCTTTAAGTTATTAAAACTGGAAAACCTGCTCCAAAATATTGAAATAGAATGTTGGTAGAGGTTTTTGGATCAGATTTCCTTTTACCCTCAGGAACAGACGATTACTTTCCTGGTATGCTGACCCTAACAGGAGTAGATTCAGTTATTTTTAAAAGAGAGTGCATAGCAAACAGGAACAATCGATACTGCTCCAATTCCAGAGCTCCTCGTATCGGAATCAGGGGAGAAGCCAGGAGAGAAATGCCCCCTGTAGCTGCCGGAGAATCACATGCACGTCAGACAGCCGCTGATCAGCAGCACTGGCTTTAGGGGCAGTGGCTTCCCTCCTCATGGTTTATTTTCAACTCTGGGGGAAGGATCACCACAATCTTTTGTGCTGCAAAGTTAAAAAAAAAAAAAAAAAAAAAAAAAAAAAAAAACCCCACCATACTTTTTTTCCTGTTCTTTCTTCACTGGAAGCAGTGTGGTGCTAAAATAAAACCCTAATGAACAAGCTTGTATTTCAGTTGATGTTCTGTGTTGCAGCTTCCATGATCTTTGCAGATGGGATGGTGGATGCTGGACACCCACTGAGGTCTGTGCAGTGCAGTCTTGTGGGAAAAGGTGGTGGGGGTGGGCAGCCCTGCAGGAGACTCAATGACTATTAATTCATTGATTCATTAGACTTGGCTTCTGGGAGTGTCCACTACAGAGGATGAAATTAGTCACTGGCTAGACAAGAAGGGCCTGCATATGCCGTTTAATACTTTTTAAAAACTGATGACTGCAGCAGGTGCTGCCGGTGCACTTTATTAGGGTGATGCACCCAGGTGCTGTGTGTGTGGCTGTACCTTCCTCTGGAGCATTGCCCTGGCCTGATGGGAGATGCCTCACCCACCCTGAGCTGCCTTCCCTCTCATTAGGGTATGACTTATAGGAAGGAGTGACTGCTAGGGGTGGCGACTATGAGAGCCCAGCCTCCTTGTCTCTGAGTGGGGACAAACTGTGATGTAATTTACACTCCACAGCTCCCCACGGGATCAGGCAGAGGTTAGACTTCTGAAATCACATCTTCCCCTAGTTTTCCTCCGGCCCTATCTTGCTTCCCTTAATTTCTTATAGTTTCTCCTGAGAGCCCTCCCTCAATAAATCACCTCAAGAACTACATTCTCGGGCTCTCCTTCTAAGGAATCCACTATAGTGTTGTAGGATTCCAAAGATGAGAAACCCAACCCTTGCTTCAAGGAGCTAAGAGGCCAGTGGATCAGAGTCAGAGCCACAGGAATGGCTGTGCTTTAGGGTACAAGTGCTCCAGCAGGGAGCCAGGCAGTGCACAAGGGTTCCAAGCAAGGCTGTGAGGTCAGAGGGCTTGGGTTTGAATTCCAGCTTCCCCACTTGTGCACTATGGGCCTGGGGGCTGTGTTAGTAAGAGAACCCTCTGCATCTGATTGCGGTGAGCCCTAGTTCATGTAAGGAGCCCCATGGAAGCTGGGTCATAGCAAATGTCCAATAAGTGTGAGCCGCTCTTGTGTGGGGCTGGTGAGGATTATCATCATTTTTGGAATACAAACAAGGGAGATGCTAACTTGTCTTGGAGGCATACGGAAGTCTTCATGGAGGAGGATATGGTCTAACTCTGCCTGAAAGAAAGAATGGCTCTTTTCAAGTGAAGAGTGGAAGGAACATTTAGGCTGAGGGAAAGGTGCCTGCAAAGCAGCGGTCCCTAACTTTTTGGCACCAGGGATTGGTTTCATGGAAGACAATTTTTTCCGTGGATGGGTGGGGGTGGTGGGGGGATGGCTTCAGGATGATTCAAGCACATTATATTTATTGTGCACTTTACTTCTATTATTATTATATCATAATATATGATGAAACAGTTATATAACTCACCATCATGTAGAATCAGTGGGAGCCCTGAGCTTATTTTCCTACAACTTAGACAGTCCCATCAGGGGGTGATGGGAGACAGTGACAGATCATCAGGAATTAGATCCTCATAAGGAGCATGCAACTAGGATCCCTTACATGTGCAGTTCACAATAGGGTTTGTGCTCCTGTGAGAATCGAATGCTGCTGCATATCTGACAGGAGGCGGAGTTCAGGTGGTAATGTGAGTGGTGGGGAGTGGCTGTAAATACAGATGAAGCTTCGCTTGCTCACCTGCCGCTCACCTTCTGCCATGTGGCCCAGTTCTTAACAGGCCACAAACTGGTGCTGTCATGTGGGGGGTTGAGAACCCCTGCTGCAAAGGAAATAGGATGGAGAGAATGTGGATTCCCCAGGGACAGGGAAGAAGTCTGTTGTGGGCGCAGGGTATGTGTAGGTGCCAAATGGAAGCAGGTGATGATGATGACAATGATGATGAAGAATACAGAAGCAATGAGGTGGGGTCAGTGATGGTCGGCACTGGGGTCAGGCATGACAAGAAGGGAGATAGTAGCCATGGGGAGGGGGAGGGGCTGATGCCCCAACTGCCACTGCAGGCTGGCACTGACCCCAGCAGTCACTTTGATTGCTCTTATGCACCTCTTCCTCCTGGCATTGAACAGTTAACATCTACCTAACCTTTCAGCATTAGCTTAGATGTTACTTTCACTGGAACATCTTCCCTGACCCCCAAGTCCAGGTTCAGGGGTCATCTCCATGCTTCTACACCCCACATTGTAATTGACTCATCAGCAGGGGCAGGAGCCATGTCTGCCTCTCTCCCCACGGTCTCCAGCACTGGGGAGCACACCAAGCTTAGAGTCAAACCTGACATTTGTTGAATGAAGTTCTAGTCAGGAGCACTGCAGTTAACTCCCTGTAGTAAAAAGGGTTATACAGATCTTGTTTTGTTCAAATGTTGTATCAGATGGTCTACTATTTGTGAAAAAGTAATCCCTCCAATTCCTGTAAGCACAACTGTTTGTAATACAACTTTGCTTCTCCTCCCATCAACAGATGGAATCTATTTTCTTCAGGCCTTGCATCTGGGCTTGGCTTGACTTCCTTGGCCAATGAGGCATTCGAAAATGTGATGCAAACGGCAACTTGAAAACCACCTAGCCAATTCACAGATTCATGAGAACTAATCCACATTTTCTGTTTAGACAATTATGTTTCGAGTATCTTGTTGTGTGACGAAAGCTAACATATACAGATTGGTTTTATTCTCCCTAGCACAGTGCCCTGCACACTTACCCTCAATAAACAATTACAGAATGAACAAGTGGAATGAAAACATTTCAAGTATGGAAAGAAAATGTCAATATTCTTAGCCACGCAAGCTGGTCATCATCCTTATATATCACTGGTATCAAAATGAGAAAGTGATCCACAGTAGCCACTGGTGCCTTGCATGGTCAGAGGTCCAGTTTTGAGAGTATTCAACACTCTGAAGGTCTGAATGTGAGCTAGTGGCCTCTGTGAATTAATTTCATTGCTGAGATTATTTTCTCCTGCAGTTCCAATCTCATATTTCCATTGTTCCTAATTTATAATCTGGTGCAAACCACGCATCTTTACTTATCAGATCTTATCAGGTGGCTTCCCAAATTCCTATTCTTGCTCTCAGCTATCTGACTTTGCTTCTCTCATTTTGTAAACCCCCTGATCCCTTTCCTTCCTTCCTTCCTTCCTTCCTTCCTTCCTTCCTTCCTTCCTTCCTTCCTTCCTTCCCTCCCTCCCTCCCTCCTTCCCTCCTCCCTCCCTCCCTCCCTCCCTTCCTTCTTCTGTCTCTACACATTGCAAATCTGCTCCAGATTAGGCAAGCCCCTGACTGCTGTTTCTAAAGGGAGCAGATTATAATATTGCTTTAAATTATATTAAAAGTGAGCATATTTCTAAGCCCCTCTTGGTGCAAACACAAAGTCCCTGCCATGTTTCCATATTTATTGTCTGGATTTGTGGTCCTACACTTGCTGACCTCCTACATTGGGAAGCAAATGACAGATGGAAACAGATGGGCTGGCCCAGTGCCTTCCCTACCAGCACGGTCTAGCTCTGCCACGTGAGAAAGGGAAGCCAACTAAAGACATGTCTCTATTATGGAAAGCAGCCCCCCGCCCCCCGGCCCTCTGATGTTATTATTACCACAGAATACTTCCAACTGGCCACGTGTGCTAAGGTGGAAACTGGCGAGAGATTGCTGAGAGGCTGAAACTCAAGTTACTCAGAGTTTAGGAGATGAAAATCATCTTTTAAAAGGTTCTCAAAAGGAGTTGCAATTGGAGCCTCTAGAACGGTGGTTCTCAGTGTTGGTTGGCCATTGGGATCCTTCATGGACCCTTAAGAAAGACTGAAGCCTGCATCCCAACCAAAGAGATTCTGATTTACTTGGCTTCAATCTATTTGAAACTTCCCAAGGTGATTCCAATGTGCATTCATGGCTGAGAACCACTGACCTAGAAGATGGTAGTGAGAAGGTCATGAAGAAAATAGTGGTAAAGCAACTGTATCAAGTAAGAGCCCCAATTAAGTAACTGCAGCTGACCTTATTCATCACTATTCCCTACCAGGAACTATGAAGCACTTGATATGCACTGCTTAATTTAATCTTCACAACAGCTTGAGCAGGAAACCACTATGATTATCCTGTCTTCAGATGACAAAACCGAGGCTCAGAGGACAGGTCAGTGGCTGCATCAGACCCACACCAAAGTTCATGCTCTTAGTGACTTTGCTGGAGAGTCCAGCCAATCCACAGGTGAAGGCTTCTCCTGGGTCCGGTCATGTCAGCCATACCCAGGGCAGTGACTCCCAAAGCAGGTCTTTTCATTCCAAAAGTAAGTGGAACCCATAACACAAGGAATATACAATGTGTCTTCTAGAACCTTTGAAAGCAGAGGAACCCATCCTGATTGTAATCTGAATGAGAAAGAGCAAGACACCATTGGCCTTGCCCTTGAAGTAACTTTGCAGAAACAGTTTTGCTGTTAGGTGAGTAGTGGAGGAATGTGCCCAGAATCTACCTTGAAGCGCTCTAGTCTAGAGAGATTTCTGTGTAAAAACGCCACTTCTATAAAGCTCCAGAAGGTGTCCCCACTGCTACATGATCTTAGAAAGGCTGCCAAACAGGTAGGCTGTGAAATCTCCCTTATAATCAGCTTCAAAGCTCTTCAGGAATACTTTCAAAACAGGATGGTTTTTAAAGTCAATTTCTTTTAATGTCTGGCTTTCAGTAGATGTAGCTAGCTTTGGGAGGATTTTAATTAATATGAAGATGTAGACCAACCAAAAGAGCCTTTTTTACGAACATCACTCCATGAACCAAGAGGACACAACCCTGACTTAGGTTCAGATAGGCACTGACAGCTTCCGCTGATTTCATTAGAAGCTGGCTTAGCTCACACTGAATCTCTGGAGGGCTGATGCCTTCCACTGATACTGGAAACATTGGGAAAATGTCTCAAAAAGAATGAAGCTATAACAAGGTGACTAGAGTTCTACAATAACACAAAAGCAGGACAAGAAGTTTTATAACACTCACAATTGAAATGAAAAACAGTCCAATTCAGTTATCTATGGGGTAATGGATACGGTAACCCAGGAAATGAGACTAAGCTGAATTGCAAATAGAAGTAGACTGTATGGGCCCTAACATGGAGATAGCTTTTAAGTTAAATATAAAGAGAGCTGAAGGCCTACGCTGCTCCTTAAGTTTCCCTGTGCTTGGCCCTGGGTCACTTGCAGGTTGACTACAAAGGCAGGAAACTTGTCTCTGGAAGCTCAGATTTCAGAGACGGCAGACAGCCCTCTCATTAGCCTCAGTGGGTAATCTGACCGCCCCCCACCGGTCAGATAAATTAGCTGACCCATTGCGCAGAAGAGGAGATTCTAGATGAACAGGCTATAGGAGGCCTGGATGATGAAGGCCCTGGGAAGGTTCTGGGGACACCAGAGATGGAGTGTAAAGTGGTCTACTGCTCTCAGGGGACTTCAAATTTACTAACAGTATCCTACTTGTAATGGGGATCATGAGGCACGGACATTGATTTATGCTTCTCAAACTATGTATCTATGTTACAAACACTTTTGCACATACAACGTAGTTTCATAATAATAAAATCATTGCTGACTTTCTGCAGGGGCAGTTTCAGTCAAGTGAGGAGGCCAAAAGTCAGTTTAAATTGGGTTGGGGAATGAATGGAGGCAACCAGGGTACTCTGTTTTCTTCCATTCCCTGGTAGAGAGTTGGTGATTAATGCAAGAGGATTAAGAGACGGGTTTTCTAAGATGTGAAGCACTTGTACTGTAGGCAAAGGAACAGGAAGCTTGAAGATACTGCGAGTGTGAGGAGATTATTGCTAGAGAGGAGAACAGACAGAAAGCTTGGCCTGGAAAGGCAACAGATGCTTTTTTTCTGTACAGTCACTCTCTGCATCCGTGGGTCCCGCATCCAATGATTTAACCAATCAGGAATCAAAAACTTCTGAGAAAAGAAAAACGATAAAACCCAACAACACAACAACAATAATAATAAAAAAAACCAACACATAAAAAACCAATACAATACTGTAACTATTTACATAGATTTACATGAGCTATTATGGGTAATCTAGAGAGGATTTAGAGTATACAGGAGGGTGTTGGAAGGCTATAGACAAATAGAACACCATTTTATACAAGGGACTTGAGCATCTGTGGATTTTGGTATTCTCAAGGGCTCCAACCTTCAGTGGATATCTGAGAGACAACTGTAGATTTAAAAACATTCATGTATTTCTAAAAAGCGAAGGGCTCATCTTCCTCTTGGGTCAGAGGGAAGGAAATGGGGTGGTGAAAGCAACACCCTTAAGAAAAGTAATCACAGGTTGGTCTACAGCCAGGGGAGACCAGAGGGAAGCAAGCCACCAGCAGAGTGAGTTAGGTAGCCTGGAGGGAGAATTCCTGGGAAAGATGATGAAAGGCAGGGCAGATCCAGGAGACACTGTGGAGGAAAAGCTGGTGGAAACACTTGGTATGATCATATTTAATTTTGTCCAATCTGGTGGGTATGTAATGGTGTCTAGTTGTAAATGCTTTAATTTCCATTTACAAGATTACTAATGAGGTGGAACATCTTTTTATTCTTTATTGGCCATTCATATCTCTTCTTCTGTGAAATAACTGCTCATTCTTCTCTCCTGGGTTTTAGTTGAAATCTGTCTTTTCCTTCAAGGGCATTCTTTGTGCAGTATGTAGACTGATCATCTGAAGGCAGTCTGTATGCCAAAACTGCTCTCTGTTGGTGCCTTGTCTTTGTACTCGTTTAATGGTGTCTCTTGATGAAGAAAGTTCTCAACTTCAACATAGAGATTATGGATAGTTTCATTATGATTTTGTGCTTTTTGTCTCTTGTTTAAGAAATTCTGAGGCTAGGTGAGGTGGCTCACACCTGTAATCCCAGTAATTTGGGAGCCCAAGATAGGAGGATTGTGTGAGGCTGGGAGTTTGAGACCAGCCTGGACAATATAGTGATACCCCCATCTCTACAAAAAATTTAAAAAGAGCATCAGCCAAGTGTGGTGGTATGTGTTTGTAGTCCCAGCTACTTGGGGGCTGAGGCAGGAGAATCACTTGAGCCTAGGAGTTTGAGGTTGCAGTGGGCCATGATCATGCCACCACATTCTAGCCTGGGCAGCAAAGTGAGACCCTGTCTGTTTTAAAAAAAATCTTCCTTATTCAGAATCAGAGATAATCAAAGCATTACCCTACATTTTCTTCAAATTAAAAAAACTGACTTATACTTTTCATGTTTATATCTTTAACCCATTTGAAATTAATTTCTTTTTTTCTTTTGAGACAGAGTCTCACTCTATTGCCCAGGCTGGAGTGCAGTGACACAATCTCGTATCACTGTAACCTCCGCCTCCTGGGTTCAAGCTATTCTTCTGCCTCAGCCTCCAGAATAGCGGGGAGTACAGGCACATGCCACCATGCCCGGCTAATTTTTGTATTTTTAATAGAGATGGAGTTTCACCATGTTGACCAGGCTGGTCTCAAACTTCTGACCTTGTGTGACCTGCCTTGGCCTCCCAAAGTGCTGGGATTACAGGCGTGATTTTCTATAGTGTGAGTTTAGGGATCCGTTTATGCTTTTTTCTATATAGATGACATATTGTTTCTGGATCATTTACTGAATAGGCCATCCCTTCTCCTTTATTCAAATATTTCAATTTTGTCACGTTTCCACACACGTAAGGACCTGTTTCTGGGGTCTTTATTCTGTTCCTTTATTCTATCTGCCTATCTGTGCACAAATACCACACTTTAAACTATTGTATTTTTACAATAAGGCTTGATATCTAGGAGCTTGGGTAGTCTCATCTCTCTTCTATATAAAGTTTAGGATCAACCTGTCAGGATTTTGATTGGAAGTACATTTAAACTATAGATCATTCCGGGGAAAAATGACATCTTTACTGAACTGAGTCTTTTAAATCAATGAAACAAGTATGTCTCACCATTTACTTAGGTCTTCTTTAACGACTTTTAATAAAATTATCATTTATCCATAAATATTGTATTTTTATGTTAGATTTATTTCTAAGTCCTTTTTTTTGTTTTGTTTTTTAACTGCATTCTATTTTCTATTTGTTGCTGCTATACAGAAATGCAATTGAGGCTGGGTGCATTGGCTCACGCCTATAAGTAATCCCAGCACTTTGGGAGGCCAAGGCAGGTGGATCACCTGAGGTCAGGAGTTCGAGACCAGCCTGACCAACATGGTAAAACCCTGTCTCTATTAAAAATACAAAATTAGCTGGGCATGTAGGCAGGCACCTGTAATCCTAGCTACTCAAGAGATTGAGGCAGGAGAATTGCTAGAACCCAGGAGGCGGAGGCTGCAGTGAGCCAAGATTGTGCCATTGCACTCCAGCCCAGGGGACAGGGCGAGACTCCATCTCAAAAAAAAAAAAAAAAAGTGATGCAATTGAATTTTATAACTTTGTATCAATCCATCCTCCTCACTCAATTCTTTTATTAATTCTAGTAATTTGTCTGTTTATTATTTTGTGTTTTCCATGTAATTATTATATGACTTTTGTTTCTTCCTTTCCAAATCTAGTCTCTTTTATTTACTTTCCTATCTTCCTACACTGGCTAGGATCTTTAGTAAATTGTTGAATAGAAATGGAACTCTTGGCTAGGTGCAGTGGCTCACGCCTGTAATCCCAGCACTTTGGGAGGCCAAGGTAGGCAGATCACCTGAGGTCAGGAGTTTGGGACCAGCCTGGCCAACACGGAGAAATCCTGTCTGTACTAAAAATACAAAATTAGCTGAGCGTGGTGGCGCATGCCTGTAATCTCAGCTATTTGGGAGACTGAGGCAGGAGAATCACTTGAACCTGGGAGGCAGAGGTTGTGGTGAGCCGAGATCACGCCATTGCACTCCAGCCTGGGCAACAAGAGTGAAACTCTGTCTCAAAAGAAAAAAGAAAAAAAAAAAAAAAGAAATGGAACTCATCTTATTTTTGATTTTTAAACGAGATGACTTTAACATGTCTTCCTATTTTAAAAAGTTATCCTTGATCAGGTTAAGGAATTTTCACATGAATAGTTGTTTCGCTCTACTGATTTTTTTCCTTGATTTATTGAGATGATCATATGTTTTTTTCTTCTTTAATGGGGTAGTATAGGAAATTGAATTATTGGATTTGTAATGTTAAACCAACCTTGCATTCCTGGAATAAACTCAACCTCATTATATCTTATCTTTTTATGCTTTGCTGGATTCAGTTTGCTAATATTTTGGTGAATGTTTTACATTTATATTTTTGAATTAATGAGTGTGAATGGCCTGAAATCTTCATGTCCCTGACCGGGTTTAATGGATTTTGGTATAAAAATTAAGTTAGTTTTATAAAATAAGTTGGGTAATACTGTCTTTTATATTTTTCTCTGAAAAGAGTTTAAGTTTGAAATAATTTCTTTCTTTTTTTTTTTTTTTTTGAGACGGAGTCTCGCTCTGTCGCCCAGGCTGGAGTGCAGTGGCGCGATCTCGGCTCACTGCAAGCTCCGCCTCCCGGGTTCCCGCCATTCTCCTGCCTCAGCCTCCCGAGTAGCTGGGACTACAGGCGCCCGCCATGGCGCCCAGCTAATTTTTTGTATTTTTAGTAGAGACGGGGTTTCACCGTGGTCTCGATCTCCTGACCTTGTGATCCGCCCGCCTCGGCCTCCCAAAGTGCTGGGATTACAGGCGTGAGCCACCCAAAGTGCTGGGATTACAGGCGTGAGCCACCGTGCCCGGCCTGAAATAATTTATTTCTTAAATCATTGGATGAACTTTTCTGTATCTATCAGGGCTTAGTGGGTTTTTAAAAATGAGGATATTTGAAACTATTTCTTTAATGGTTATAAGACCATTTGGATTTCTTGTTTTAAAAAAGTTAGTTTTGGCAAGTTGTATTGTTCTAAGAATTTATCCATTTTATCTAAGGTTATTCAGAAGTATGTTTTAAAATGTCTAAGCCTGTGTTTTTATTTACTTGTTTGTTTCTTGTCATCTATTTGCTATTGATTTCTGACAGAACAGATTTTTTGTTGAGATTTGCTTTAAGCCCTAGTATACAGTAATTTTTCTTAACTGTTCCATGGAGCCAGAAGATTTTTTTTAGTGTTCTACATATGTCAATTATATTAAGCCTATTAATGCATTCAAATTGTCTATAAGTGTTGTTCACTAGGACTTTAAGCAATGATAGAAATATTCTCTATCTGTTATGTCCATTACATAGCCACTAGCCACATGTGGTCATCAAGGACTTGAGAAGTAATTTGGTTTAGATTCCAGCCTCATGGAATTGGTGCCCTTATAAGAAGGGACACCAGAGTGTTCTCTCTCTCCCTTTGCTATGTGATCACATCGTGAGAAGGTGGCTGTCTACAAGTCAGGAGGATAGCCTTCACCAAAACTGACTATGCTGGCACTGTGATCTCAGACTACCAGCCTCCAGAACTGAGAAATAAATATCTCTTGTTTAAGTCACGCACTCTATGGTGTTTTGTTATGGCAGCCTGAGCTCAGTAATATAGTGCAATGCATTATACTTAAGTGTAGAAAATTCAACATTGCTTTGTGACTTAACGTAATTCTTAAATAGTAATTAGGCATCAGCCAACTCAGCCATAGCTACAGATGTCAGGGTTCCTCGGAGGAAGCCCAGGAACTGATGAGGCTGGGAAGAAGGAGAAAGAAGGACTCCTTTACCCTTTCTTTCACTTAGCATCTCTGTTCTGAAGTGATTGACATAAAAAGTGTTCTGCTGTAAAAAGCCAGAACACCACTGTGTTAAATAATACATATATATATGTGTGTGTGTCTATTTAAGAATTTGCTTTATCGCCAACCTGATTAATTTATATATCACATGTAATACATCTATTATATTCAATTATAATTATACATATATTTCCAGTTTATCTAAATAAGTGATATTCTTTCTCAAGGAGCAGAGTAAATCTACAGATCTTAGCTATTCGATATTGCCCTTCCTTCAGTGGCAGTGAACCAAGCTGTAGGAATGATGTCTAGAAGAAAAAACAATTCCACTCCTATGACACGGGGCTGAACTTGAATTTCCAAACCTGTTAATAGAAGGACAGAGTAAGAGGTTTCAAGCCCTTCTGAACAGATGCAGGATGGCTTCTCCTAGAGCTACCTACTTCCTCCCCTAAAGGATGATCAGTTAGAAGCTGGTGATGAACCTGTGGGCAGAACCTCATGGCAAGACAACAGCCCCACAGCAACAGTCTGCCCGGTATGTGGCAACAAGTAGGGAATACTGCCCTCCTGTGATAGTGTTGTGGCCTCAAGAAAGAGGTGAATGGGAAAGAGTAACAGGAAGCAGGCTTTGCTGCCAACATGCTCTCTGGTGGGGCCTCACCCAGTTAAGGCAAAAACTAAGAGGATCCCTGAGGTTCCTGATGACTCTGGTATGGAGCCAGCCAGGCCAAGGAAATCCTCAGTTCCTGCCTGAATCAGGAACCACTGGCTATCACAGGCAGTTGGGGTGTGATTATCACTAAAAACCCCCTGTAGGGCACAGTCTCAGTATGCGATCCCCCACCTCTAGCAGCTTTCACATTCAGGGACTCAGAATAAGGCTGGAAGCCACCACCCAGAGGCTCCTTCCCTCCACCCTGCACTCACACCTCTAGGGGCAGCAGGCGTCTCTTCATCATGCTGGGACTGATCATCTAGCCCGCCCAGCAGACCCCCATCAGTGTTCCCACCAGATTTCTTCACTGGGTAATATTTGCAAGGCTGAAAAGTAGAGGGCAAAGTGCTGAACTGTGGAACAAACAGTAGCTGTGGATTTTTATGAGCCTCTTGTTTTCTCATTCAGCTTATAAACTCTTGATGGGAAAAGACTGTGCTTCCTACTTGTCCCCACTTCACCCCTTTCTCTCCCTCTCTCCCTTTCCCTCCCCCCCCCCCCCCCCCCCCCCCCCCCCCCCCCCC
>NC_045450.1:58143132-58184297 GCF_002776525.5 Piliocolobus tephrosceles | reverse complement strand
CTTCCTTCCTTCCTTCCTTCCTTCCTTCCTTCCTTCCTTCCCATTTTTATCTAGTGCTTATTCTGGGTGCTTCCCTTCCCTTATTTGTAAAATCACAATAATAATAGTGTTTCCTAAATAGCTGCCATGTAAATAAGGTTACTGAGAATATGAAGTGAAGCCATCTTTGGAAATGTCTGGCACAGTCACTGCTTATCCACCCACCTTGTTCCCCATGAGCAGTTTCCATGTTTGTCTTTGGGGGCTCATCAATTTCATGCACAGCAATAAGTCTTATTTATCTTTGTAGTCCCCATCGCACACAGCACAGTGTTCATGTAGAGTATTCAGAGAAGGTTGATTTCAAAATAGATATATAGTGATAAGATATGCAGAAAAAATGGGCTTTGATATGTCAGTAGAAGGCAGTGGTTAAAACAGAGGCTTTATAGTCAGTCAGTGCAGAAATGGGGTCTTGGACTTCTCAAACGAAGATATAGAAGTGATCAAGAAACATGAAAAAATGTTCATCATCACTAATCATCGAGAAATGCAAATCAAAACCACAATGAGATAATGTCTCATACCAGTCAGAATGGCGATTATTAAAAAAATAACATGCTGGTGAGGTGGAGGAAAAAAGGAATGCTTATACATTGTTGGTGGGAATGTAAATTAGTTCAGCCATTGTGAAAGCAGTTTGGAGACTTCTCAAAGAACTTAAAACAGGGCTACCATTTGACCCAGCACTCCCATTACTAGGTACAAACCCAAAGGAATATAAATTATTGTACCAAAAAGACACATGCATTTATATGTTCATTGCAGTGCTATTCACAATAGCAAAGACATGGAATCAATCCAGGTGCCCATCAACAATGGATCGGATAAAGAAAATATGGTACATAAACACCATGAGTACTATGCATCCATAAATCATGCAGCAACATGGATGTAGCTGGAAGCCATAATCCTACATGAGTTAATGCAGGAACAGAAAACCAAATACTACATGTTCTCACTTATAAGTGGGAGCTAAACACTGAGCACACATGGACACGAATGGGGAACAATAGACACTATGAACTACTAGAGGGGGTAATAAGGGAGTGGGACGTGGGTTAAAAAACTACCTGTTGGGTAGTATGCTCAGTACCTGGGTGACAGGATCCATACCCCAAACTTTAGCATCATGCAATATTGCCATGTAACAAATCTGCACATGTATCCCCTGAATTTAAAATCAAAGTTGAAATTATTAACAAAAAGAAATGGGGTCTGGGATCTGCTGTGTGGACTCAGGTGCCTGGATCCCTAAAAGCAGGTATTCATCCTCACTCTCTGGGGTTGCTGCATGACATGTAATGAGTTAGAATGACGCCTGACATGGTGGGTACTCAATCATTGTTATTGCTATTGGTCAAGATTATGGACGCTTCCTCTCATTGCTCCCAATAGCTCCATGTTGAAGATTTGGCCATATACATCTGTCTACAGGAAATATTTTCTACTTGGACATATTCCTTGTGCTCTGGAAAGCTGTTAAAAGAGATTTTCCCTAGGTAAAGATGTGAATTGTTCACACTGTACCAATGGTCTTACTCTAAGGCTTCAAAAATAGGCAGGTTGCTTTTCATACAGAAAACAGGAAGGTGCCTGCACAGCTGGTGCTTAGGGCTGCACGGTGACGGGGCTGTTCTGGGAACGAAGTCTGGTCGTGAGCTGCTTTTTCACAGTGCCTGAGGAGTAAAACAGCTTATCATGTTTCAGGGCATTGGTAAGGTGGTCTTGTTCCTCAAGTACCCTTCCATACAGATGGCACCTAATTTCATAATTAGATGTCCATCTCTTTGGCTTAGGACTAGCAAGGGAAATGCAATGGGCCTGATCAGTCATGAAGGTGGAATCTTGGTTCTTTGCTGCCCAGCATCCACTTGCCTTTCTCTGGTCAGGTACCTTCCATTTCCCTCTGGGAACTAGCCTATCTCTGACATTCAGCCTGGCTCAGGAGTAGCAGTGAGTTCCCCAGACCATAGTTGAGGGACATAGGATTTGACCAGAGCCAGTGAGTTACAGCAAAACCTTTCCCAGGACTGTACTTCCTCCCACTAGACTGGAACCTGGCATATGAAGAGCTGGAGCTGCTGAGTCATCTTGCAACCATGTGTGTATAGGACCTGACTGAGAATGGAGGAAATATGGCAGAGGGCAGAACTGAGGGATGATGGAGGAGACACTAGGTGCAGGTGATGTTATTCAAGTCCTGGATCAAGCTGTGCCTGAGCCTGAACCTAGACTTTCCAGATGCATGAACCAACAAATTCTGTTTTTGTTTTTCTTTTTTCTTTTTTTGTAAGTTGGAGTCAGGATTACTATTGCTTACAATCAAAGGCTTCTAATGATATGGTCATTAATAGAGGATCCATTTTTAAAAGGTTGCTTGGCGTGGAAGAGAGTAAAGGGAGCACAAGAACTCAATGCTGGTAATGTTGGAGGCTCTGAGTAGGTGGGATAAGGGACATCCTCAAGATGTCAATGTTTGAATCCCTGGAACCTGTGAATGTTACCTTATATGGCAAAAGGGACTTTGCAGATGTGATTAAGTTGAGGATCTAGAGGAGGGGTGATCATTCTGGAATATATGAGTCAGTCCAATGATCTAACCACAGGTGCCCTTATATGAGGGAGGCAGAGGGCCATGCTCCTCCAGAGAGGGGAGAAGGGGATGCTAGGCAGTAGGCTTTGAAGATGGAGGAAAGGCCAGAGACTAGGAATGCAAAGAATGAAAGGAACAAAGCTCTGGAAGTCAGCAAAGGCAGGGGATTTTCCCTGCAGCTTCCAGAGGGAGCAGAGAGAGAATGACCCTGTCCATACCTTGGTTCTGGCCCAGTGAAACTGATTTCAGACTTCCGGACTCCAGAACAGGAAGAGAAGAGATCTGTGTTGTTCCAATGGCCCCAGCTTGTAGTGATCTGTTGCAGCAGCCACAGGAAGGTGCTAGGGGGAGGGCCCCATTCCCATTGGGCTCACTCTTGGGGCTGTAAGTCTGTCATCCTGGCTCAGACACAGTAGGGAGACAGTCAGGGAAGAAAGGGGGCTGAGGGGGCAGAAAATGGACTGTGGCCCCGATTCTGTTTCCCCTTCGTGACCCTTTTGCCCCCTCCTCAGGGCTGTCTTCCCTCTGGCCCCAAGGCCAAATGCTTACTTTTGGCTCCAATCCAAACTTTTCTCTGGGAGGTGAAAAAGAAAAATGCAAATACTCGAGCTCACAGCGTTCTGAGAGGTACAGAGCTGGTGAGGAAGAGAGGGATGTTTATAGAAGGGACAAAAGCTTAGATCAGTGAGAGTCACCTGCGGCCCTTGGACCCTGTGAGGCTTCCCCACATCCTGAAATGGCCTCAGACTGATTGTGGGAGAAAAGATCTCAAAGCTGCCTCTGGGGTGCTCAAATATGGCCTGGTATCAACATTAGAGAGGCACCCATCTCCTCAATTTCTTCAATAACAAAGTGGCTGTTAGCATCCTCACCACATTCCTCTGTGGAAGGCACCATTATTATCCTCCTTCATTTCACACAAGAGCCGAGGTTCAGGAAGGCTCAGGCACCCAGCAGGGTCACATGGGGCAGGTGGCTGAGCCAAAGTCTGACTCGGACACCAGCACCCTGAACCACCTGGGGACAGCTGTGGTTTAAGAGTACTTAGTGCCTGCCCTTGTGGGGTTCAATAAAACAATGCTTATTCTGAAAGAAAAAAATAATCACATTTTCCCTAAACATTTTTATTTTCTTATTGGGCCCTTGGGCAGAGCAAGGAACTGCCTCTAAGCCAAGGTCTGGCCTTATCTGGCTGCAGAGAGGAGTGATAGGTAGGGAGGGGAGGCCTACCTGGCCCTGGCCCCCTTGAGCCACATACAGGCCACGGTGAAGTTTGGCTAAAGCCTGGCTTTGGCCCTGATTAATGCAGCCTGGTATAAGGAAAGGATTTTCTACCGTTTGTTGGAAGTAAAAGGAATCTGGGTCCATCTGTGGTTGTCTAAGGACCCCAGAGCTCCTATAGGAGGACCTGTAGGAGGCCCTATAGGATTCTGGGGCTGCTTCACTTAGCAGCATTTGGTACAAAGGAAGGCACCCTTAGAGAACCTAAAAACAGCCACCAATTTGGGAGTGCTTGGCATGTCTCAGGGACATATGCATGTTATAGATACACTTCATTTAATCCTCACAGCAACTCTTTCAGACTACCATTTTACAGGTGAGTCAACCGTGGCACAAGGTCACATGGCTAGGAGCACAGCGCTTGGATTCTAACTAGCCACGTCTGACTCTGCAGCCCAGGACCCCAACTACCACTAACACACCACATCTTAGAAAAGTTCCACTTTTGGACCAGGAACAGTAGCTCACACTTGTAATCCCAGCACTTCGGGAGACTGAGGTAGGAGGATCACTTGAGCCTAGGAGTTTGAGACCAGCCTGGGAAACATAGCAAGACCCTGTCTCTACAAAACAAACAAACAAACAAACAAACAAACAAACAAACAAAAAACCAGAAATTAGTCAGGTATAATGGTGCATGCCTGTAGTCCCAGCTACAGTAGTCCTTGGCTTGAGCCCAGGAGTTTAAGGCTGTGGTGAACCAAGATTGTGCCACTGCACTCCAGCCTGGGTGACAGAGTGAGACTTTGTTTAAAAAAAAAAAAAAAATCCACTTTTGAAGCAACAGAAATTGAGAAATTATGAAGCCACAGATGGAAGCATCCAGAAAATGAGGCTCTTCCTCCAGCCTCCTTCCAGGGCTTCCACCCTCCTCTTCCAATCTCCATATTAGCTGGCTGGCGCTCCTCATAGAAAAATCAATGTGAGAATAACATGTTCCTTTGCTGCAGGACTTGGCTCCCCTTAGGCCTTTGTATTCGATTTATTTACAATCTGATTCAGAAACGAAAAGCCAAAGCTGTCCGTGGAGACCACTTGGCCCACATGTTCTAGGCTCTAGCGCAGCCTCAGCTCCCCCGCTCTGAGACTGGGTAGAGATGCCAGCCAAGCCAGAGGCTGCTCGGCTCCCTGAGGGTTGGCTCTCTAGTCTGGCCTCTTAAAGGTAAAAGCTGGTTCAAGTGCACTGTTTCCTTGCGCTTCTCTTTCACACAGGTGCCATGAAGCATTGTGTTCTTATCAAGCCGATCAGTTAGATCGAAGAGATGGACCTAATAAAAGGGTGGCTCCTGCAGCAACGGCTCTGCGGGCATGAACGCCCAGCCCTGGCACTTCATGCCAGCTTTCTCATTACATGCAGATGTGGGAGGGGGAGACTGCCATCCACCATGGTTGACCCAGGTTCCTGTCGCGGGCACAAACTCATAGGCTTCAAAGGCAAGGGCTGCCTTTTCCTCTTACCGAGGACTTATTTAGCATGCATGTCCATTTTACTTCTTTCTTTGTTCTTAGATGTGACATGAGGGCCAACTTGGGGAAAAAAATGTGTGCTCAAACAAGAGGGATGCTTTAAATAGTTGAGTGAGAATTGCCTATAAAGTCACATGCACACACATGCATGCACACGCACCGCAGATGTATTGTGTTGTGAAGGAACATGAGAGTGTCTAGGCAACCTCAGACCTGCCTGATAAAATAAAAAGAAAACCCTCTCTTACACTTCTGTTTCTTTTGCTGACTGTAAGGCTTAGAAGAATCCTAACTGGATAAGAAAGGTTAGTGTTGGTGTATATCTGATAAAAGTGACCTTTAGTCAGAGTGGTTTAGTTTTTCAGACGTCCTACACAGAGACAGTCTGTCTGGAAACCAGGTGGCTTTTTTTTTTTCTCTTTTTGTCTATTCTAGGTGACATTTATGCCTGGAACCTTTCTATTTGGCGGGTGCCAGGAAGCTGAGAAAGAGGAATCTCAAGCCAGGTATGAAATGATCTCCTTCTCTCTACAAATACCAAGGTGGGAGCAGCTGATTCACCAAGAAACACCTTTTGAGGATATACTCTGTGTTGCGGACTGTGCTGGGCTCTGGGGCTCCAGAGGTGACAGGGCAGGTGTGCTTGCTGGCTTCACAGGGATTAAGAGATGCTGGGAAGATGGACACTGAGCCATAAGTAGAGGCGTGATGTGAGTCACCAAGGAGATGGGGGTACCAATGTCCATGATAGGGGCTCTGGCCTAAGGATGGGTCTTGGAGAAGGTTTTCCTGCAGAAGGATGGTGAAGCTGAAGTCTGAAGAAGGGGCAGGGACAGGTAGGTAGGGCTGGGGAGGAGCTTCCAGCAAAGAAGGGGGCAGCTGGACAGGAACAGCACTGGGCAGGACAGAGGCCGGTGTGTTGGGTAAACAGAAAGGTCGATGCCGGAAGAAGAGCGCGAAACTGGAGTGGAACGCAGGGACCAGCACATGTTGAGCCTTGTAGAACCGAGTACTCTGTACTTGATTCCAAGAAGCACGGGTAGTTATGAAAGGCTTAACGCCATGGCAGTGTCATGGCTACTGAGGGGAGTAGGAGCTCTGGTGCATGCATGGAAGCAGAAAGCCCAGGTAGGGCTATGACCATGGTCCCAGCAACAGGCAATGGTGGCTTGAGCCAAGGTAACAGCAGTGGAAATGGGAATGAGGTTTTCAGAAGGCAGAATAGGTAGAAGTTGGTGGTGGATTTGACGGGGTGGGTGGGGTTAGAGAGAGGAAGAAATCCTAATGCCTCCCAGGAGAGCAGTGATGTCATTTACTGGGACAGGGTGCTCTGGAGGAGAGTTGGGGGGTGGCAGGGAGGGAACAGACCTTATGTGGAACACATTAGGCATAGATCACCTGGGAGGCATCCAAGGGATGTCCAAGAGGGGATGTCAAGAAGGCAACAGACTTGAAACTTAGCAGAGGGGGCTCGGTGAAGACAGGCACTGGGAAGCCTCAGCAAAAGAAGCTGACCGGAGCTACGGGGGCGCGTCAATTTCTAGGAAGAGGAGAAAGCCTAGGATGGAGCCCTCCATCCTTCTACTCCAGTGGATTTGTTGCTGGCAGAGAACTGAGAAGTTGTTGAGGGGACAAGAGGAAAAGCAGGTGAATACGGTGTTCTGCAAGCCGAGAAAGGAATGTATTTCAGGAAAGTGGGGTTGGTCGCTGTGCTGAAAGTGTTATCTTTCTGAAAAAACCTCTGTCACCTTCTTGATTACAAATCTCATCATTACCTCCAAGAAAGAGCGTTAATTCCTTCTGGAATACCAGGCCTCTCACACAGTTCTGCCAATATGCCTCTCCACACTCATCTCCCATAACTTCTCCCACCCAGTGAGGTCTGCCCACCAGCCACGCTGACATGCCCTCTGCCAACACCATGGTAGGAGCGTGTCATTTGCTCTCCAGCATCGATTCTCCCTCTGTCAGTTTTTGTTTGGTGATCTACTCCATTCCCACCCCCTCCAGTCCATCTGGTTCTGAGATCATGATTCACAGCCTTTGGTGTGGGGCATGTGGCCAGGTCAACCACGATGAGTGCGTCACCCTCCCCTGACAGTGACTGATGAGGAGTGGGGACAGAAATGTGACTCAGTTGGTCTGATCAGAGTGAATCTCCTGGAAGTTGTGGGAGAAAGACCTCATATTGTTTTCCAGTGGATCAGAGTATAAAAGGACATGGCCCCAGCAGTGCGGGCAGCCACTGGGTGATTAGGAGAGACAAGCTAATCTGGGAATGAGGTTAACACATGAAACTGAACAGAGCTGAGAGGCAGAGAACCTGGCTCCAATGATGACATTGTATGATCCTCGCTTTAAGCCAGGCCAGAAGCCAAAGTGAATCTGGAATTTTGAGTTGTGAAAACCAAAGAATTTCCTTTCCTTTAATTTTTGCTTAGGGTCAGGTTTTCAATGACTTGCAACAGAGTGAACACATGAATTCTAACTAATGGATAACATGCTTTTCCTGTTACTCAGAATGTCTTCCTGCCTCTCCATCTGGAACATTTAACTGTGGCTCCTCAGCATAGCCTTTTCTGACTTCCCTGGGCACAGGCCTCCCACCCACAGAGCCCAGCATGGCCACAAGTCCACTTTGGTACACGTCTGCTTTCCCCACTGGCCCGAGGACAGGGGTCACATCTTGTTCACTTTTATATTGCCGATTCCTCAATATGTGGCTCACAGTAATCACTTATCAAATGTTTTCTGACTGACTCTCTGATTGAATAAATGAAAGAACGAACAAGTTATAAGCAGAGGCTCAATATCAAGACATAGGAAGATACTGAAGAAAGAGAAAAATGGTTAAATAAATGCTTACACCAATGAAAAATTAAGTGTATCATCTTCAGCAGTGGCCAAGTACATTTTCAAAATTTCATCCCTTTAATTATGAAAGTAGCCTCTCAAAAATAAAAAAATAAATGAAACATGTCCTTGCTCCCAGATGGAATAAACTCATTTAGCTATGTTACATCAGAATCACTTCACAAAATCTGGTATTTGAAGTGCATTAGGTTGGGTTGGCTGATTTTCCCATAATTATATTAAATGTTCACCATCTACAGAATTTCATTCCAAACCCAAACAGTCCCTGGCACTTAATGAGCAGACTCCAATGCTCAGGCCCAGGACTGGCTGCCGGCTTCAATGCTTCGCTAGGTCATCTCTAGATGTCTACGGAAGACATTCATAGCGAGCCATCGTTACCGTGGTAACAAGTGCAGGAGAGAAAAGGGTGACTGTCATACATAAGATGAGGATTATGGACAGGAAGCACTGACAAACCCCTAAGGAAACAACACAAGGTTTCCTCAGTCAAGAATGGCCATTCAATATTCACAGGCTAAAAACTGAGTGTCACAGCATCTAATAAGGAAATATATAAAGCCCATTAGTTCTGGTTGCCAACCAAGAAGAAAATGCAGCAATTGCTGCCTCCCACTATTTTATAATTATGTGTATGTCTATACATATACATAAATGAATCAGAACAGAAACCCATTGAAATATGTAAAACAGGCAACATGGAGCTCAGTGTTGCACATACTCAATGTAGGGTCCTACTCAGTCTGTGCTTTGAGTTTGAAATGCTTTTCAAGACAATTCAACAGCAACAAAACCAAAAATAAACAAGTGTGACCACATCAAACTAAGAAGCTTCTGCACAGCAAAGGAAAGAATAGAATGAAAATTCAACCTATGGAAAGGGAGAAAATATTTGCAAACCAGATATCTGATAGGGTATTAATCTCCAAAATATATAAGAACTCCTACAACTCAATAGCAAAAAACCACTAATAACCTAATTTAAAAATGTGCTAAGGACTTAAATAGACATTTCTCCAGAGAAGATCAACAAATGGCAACAGGTATAGAAAAAATGTTCAATATCATTAAATATCGGGGAAATGCAAATAAAAATCCCAGTGAGATATCACCTCACACCTGTTAGGATGGCTGGTACTAAAGAAACGACAGACAAGTGTTGGTGAGGATGCGGAGAAACTGAAACCCTGGCACACTGTTACTGGGAATGCAAAATGGTGCAGCCACTATGAAAAACAGCATGGAAGTTCCTTAAAAAATTAAAAATAAAACTACCATGTGATTCTGCAATCCCACTTCTGGGTATTTAACCAAGAATTGAAATCAGAATCTCAGAGTGACATTAGCACTCTCATGTTCATTGCAGCAATATTCACAATAGCCAAGATGTAGAAACAAGCTAAATGTCCATCAACAGGTAGATGGATAAAGAAAATTTGTTATATACATACAAGGGGCCAGAATTTTGCTCAACCTCAAAAAAGAATGAAATTCTGCAATATGCAATGACATGGATGAACCTTGAGGATGTTGTGCTCAATGAAATAAGCCAGTCATAGAAAGATACTGCATGATATGGTTTGGCTCTTTGTCCTCACCCAAATCTCATCTCGAAATGTAATCCCCACATGCTGAGGGAGGGACCTGATGAGAGGCAACTGGATCACGCAGGTGGTTTCCCCCATGCTGTTCTCGTGATAGTGAGTGAGTTCTCATGAGATTCGATGGCTTAAAAGTGTTTGGCAGGGCTGGGTGCGGTGGCCCACACCTGTAATTCCAGCACCTTGGGAGGCTGAGATGGGCGGATTATGTGTGGTCAAGAGTTCAAGACCAGCCTGGCCAACATGGTGAAACCCCATTTCTACTAAAAATACCAAAAAAAAAAAAAAAAAAAAAAGCCAGGCACCTGTAATCCCAGCTACGCCAGAGGCTGAGGCAAGAGAATCGCTTGAACCTGGGAGGCAGAGGTTGCAGTGAGCCTAGATAGCGCCACTGCACTCCAGCCTGGGTGACAAGAGCAAAACTCTGTCTCAAAAAAAAAAAAAAAAAAAAAAGTGTTTGGCAGTTCCCCTCTCACTTGCTGTCTCTCCTGCCATCATGAAAGATATGCCTTGCTTCCCCTTCACCTTCTGCCATGACTGTAAATTTCCTGAGGCCTCCCCGGCAATGTAGAACTGTGAGTCAATTAAAACTTTTTTCTTCATAAATTACTCATTCTCAGGCAGATCTTTTTTATAACAGTATGAAAACAGACTAATATACTGCATGATCCCACTTATATGAGGTAGCTAAAATAGTTAATAAAATCAAATAATAGAATAGTGGTTGCAGGGGCTGGGGAGAAAGGAGAATGGGCCACAAGCATACAGTTTCAGTGCAGCAAGATAAGTTCTAGAATCTGGTTTACTTATAGTCAATAATACTGTATTGTACACTTAAAAGTTTGTTGTTCATTGCAGTTGCATATATATTATCACAATAAAATAATAATTTAAAAAATTCTACAAAGACTTTATTTTTTTAGTGATGAATTTCTAATGATCTTATCACTAGATTCAAAATTCAAGTGGGCTTATGGATATTGCTTTGTTAATTCAATGGTGATTGGGACTTTCAAAGATGTTTTATCTATGTTTCCTGTTAGTAAATCTAGGATGGATTGTGATTTTAAGCTCCTTGTTAATTCTGTCAGTAATTAGTGGTCAAAATGGAAAATATTCATGAGTGGCCAGTAGATGGAAAATAGAAAACCCCATGAAAAGCCTGAAAGAGAAAACAAATGAAAAGCAGAGTTCTGTGAGAGTTCTGCACTAGGGGTACCTTATCTGATTTTCCTCATCATTCACCAAGAAGAACCAGCGAAACTTCACAACCAAGGGGCTGCAGTTGGTGATGGTAACGTAGCGAATGAGCTCAGTATCGTTCAGGATGCAGCCAAAATCCAGGTCCATCGTCTCAAAGCTGAGGTTGGGGTAATGCACTTCTCCGCGCAGGTCCAGGCTGTCTATCTGAGGGTGTTCCACATACTTAATTGCTAGAATTTCTTCTGCCACCCAGTTGTTCAGATCGTTTCTGTAGGAGGGGTCAAACTTGATCAGCAGGTTTTTTTCTTCATCAATTTCCAGTTTAATAGGCTACAAACAAGATAATGGGGAAATTACTAACTTTTGTACTATGCATTTCCACCCTGGTACATGAAACAGGCAGCCAGGTATTTACACATACACATTACATTTATGCACACACACAGATACACACGTATTTATGCACACACATACACACATATTAGTATGAAAACCATACATATACATATTCATATGTAAACAGCTACTGCATCTAAGTATAGATACTTACGTATATGGATACACATTTTATTAGTTGAAAATGAAAGCAACGAAAATCTGGAATTATTTAAAGGAAGAGATTTTGATGAGTGTTATGTGGGGTTATAAGAATTGAGGAGTTGTAAACGAAAAGTCTACAATGAATAACTATTATAAAATATTCTTAACTAAAAATAAATCTGTTGTGAAATGCCCTTAGGCAAGTGGGAAAAATTCTTTGTTTAAGAACTTTTTAAAAAGGGTTTTCTAAAGCACTGGGGGGTGGGGGTGGGGGAGCTCTGTAGAGAGTGACCCAGAAAGGGACAGATTAGGTAATTTAATTTCTTTTCCAATGTCAGCAATCCTAACTTTTAAGCACAGTGTCAACCACTTTCTGCTGTTTTCTATTCAACTTAAAATGACCGTCCAGAGCTGTACAGCATTGGTTCAGTACATTTTATTTGTTCTTTTCTGTCTTTGATTCCAATCCCTATGTGTTCCTTGATGCCAGTGTCTGCAGTAACACCTTCCCGTAGAAAGGCTGGCTATGAGTTGGCTTTTTTAGGCATTGCTCAATTCCCACATTTAATGGGCATGAAAGCCACCTCATGGTTTTGCAGCAAGTGCCCTGAGGCAGTCGGGAAGAATGAACACAGGAATGAATCTGTTTTCCGTGCGCCTCATCTTTCCACTGGGCTTAAAGGATTCTGGTATTTAACTGTACATTTAATGACATGATTAGATGGTTTTGGATGATAAAGCCACTCACCTCATTCAACAATCAGAGAGAGAGTAATGACTCTTCAGCATTGCCCTAATCCCAGCTGAAAGCCAGGCCAGCCACCTGGCCTTTGATCTTACCACTGGCACAAGGGGCTGGGCATAAGTTAGGACCCACCCTTGTAATCATGGCATCTGCAGCACTCGGCATCGCCACGCTTCATGTTTACATGTTTTGAAGACTGACTTAATTTTTTTTTTCAGGGAAATGACATTATTTCTTTGTAGAAGTGATACAAAAATTTACATTATATATAAAAGTACAAAGAAGAAATCAGAAATTTATCCCATATTTCACAATACATTATTTCTCAGAGTTATCATTTGGTAGATGTTAGTCCAGATGTGAGAGAGGAATAATAGGATTTTACAAAAATGGAATTAGACTACGTTATTTTCTAAAAAACATCATGTTTGAATTTTTTCTCAAAAAAAATAACTTGAAGAAATGTTTCATATACAAGGGATATTAATTCCTAAGATTAAAGGCTCTGGAGCCAGAGTATTTAGGTCCACATCCTGGTTCTGCTACTTACTAGCTGTGAGACCTTGGGCAAAATACCGGGCCTCAGTTTCTCCATCTGTAAAACAAGGGTAACAATAGTACCTGCCTCTTCTTATGGGGATATAATTAGTTAATGGATATGTGAGGTGTTTCAGGGCAGTGCCCTGCACATAGTGCAAGGTATTTAAATGGTAGCTATTACTATTATCCCTTCACAATAAAGGAAAGAGATGGCTAAATGTTAAGCAGTTTCAACTTTAGACAACCTCTTATTGACACTTGGCTGTAAAAGGGAATGAAATCGGCCGGGCAGGGTGGCTCACACCTGTAATCCCAGCACTTTGGGAGGCCGAGGTGGGTGGATCATGAGGTCAGGAGTTCAAGACCAGCCTGGCCAAGATGGTGAAACCCCATCTCTACTAAAAATACAAAGATTAGCCGGACGTGGTGGCAGGCACCTGTAACCCTACTTACTCAGGAGGCTGAGGCAGAGAATTGTTTGAACCCAGGAGGTGGAGGTTGCAGTGAGCTGAGATTGCGCCACTGCACTCCAGCCTGGGTGAGAGAGCGAGACTCTGTCTCAAAAAGTAAAAGGAATGAAATCAGTACACCCATGCTTCCCTCACCTCCCAGTTTTAATTGGCTATAGTGAATTTTAAAAGCTGAGGTTTAAAACATTCTGCTCTGAAATTCTGTCAAAGTTGTGTAGTCTCAGTTCCACAGTTAACTGGATTGAGTCCTCCTATCCGTCTTTTCCTCAGTTTTTTTCATTCCCGAGTACCTTATTTTGATTCTTTTAGGCGACCGCATGTCATTGGCAAATTAGTTTTCCAACAGGGGTGCATGAGTGTGGAATTCAAAGATGCAAGGGAATGCTGAATACAGCACTCATGCACCCGTTGGAAAAACTAATTTGCCAAAGACATGCGGTCATCTAGAAGAATCAAATAAAATGCTCAGGTATGAAAACATTTCCTTGCATCTTGAGCATCCCTGTCTGTTATCTTTACACTCAAAGTGTCTGTTACCTTTACACTTAAATAGTATCAAAGGATACTTTAGCTAGTTATAAACTTCTTGAGTCAGCTTTCCTTCCCTCAAAACTCTGTAGTCATTGTTCTGTTGCCATGTGGCATTAAAGTGTAAGGCTGAGGTTAGTCCAATATCTTCCCTTGATTGGTCTCTTATGCTTAGATGCCATAGAATTCCTTGGTTGTCAGTAAGTCCTGTAACTTCACTAAAATATGTCTCACTCTTGAATATTCCACATCATTTTGTCCTAGGACAAGGTGAGGCCTTGTTTCTAAAAATATTTATATCATTTTGTCCCTGGACAAGGTGAAGCCTTATTTCTAAAAATCTTTAAAAAATATTTCATTGATATTTTGGATAGACAGAACAATGAAAAGCAAGTTGATTTTGTGCCCATCTCCCCATCTCTTACCTAAGCCAATAGTTTCCCTCCCCTGAGGAAACCAAGGTTAAAAGTATCTCATTTACCCTTGCAGAGATATTCTATGAACATAATATCATATTTATATATATTCTTTTATTTTTTTGCACATGATAGCATATCACGTACACTGTTCTATAGTTCAGTTTTCTCACTGGAAGATCACTCAATATCAGTGCATATGAAGCTGCTTCGTTCTTTTTAATAGCAGCATTTCATTCCATCATATTATTCTGCCACCGTTTATTTAACCAATGTGCTACTGATGGATATTAGTTCCCAATCTTTTGCTCTTATAATCAACATTGCAGTTTTATCCTTGTATATAAGTCATATTGTATACTGTGTTTATGTCTGCAGAATAAATTCCCAGGAATGAAATTTCCAGGTCAAATGGTATGAGCATTTAAATTCTTGATAGCTACCACCATATTGCCTTCCAATGTACGACATACACTGTCCGGCGTGGCAAGAGACTGTTTCCACACGCCCTTCCAAAACACAGCACTAGCCAATTTTTGCTCTTTGCCAGTCTGATAGGTTAAAAAATGTATTGCATGGTCATTTTAGTTTGTATTTTCATTCATGTGAATAAAGTTGAGCATATTTTCACATTTAAAAGCTATTTTATTTTCCCTTTTGTCAACCCCTGCTCTTTTCTTTTGCCTGTTTTTCTGTTTGGTTGTTAGTATTTTTCTTGTTGGTTTGAAGAAGCTCTTTATTTTTTAAATTATGTGTGTGGTTTTATTAAAATTATACGTGCAAATGATATAAAGTGAAACTGTACTATAAGAGTTATTATAAAAAACAGTAGTTCCTGACCCACTGTGTCATTCCACCAACTCAGAGGCCACCGTTTCTCAATTCTCGTAGTAGGGTTTGTCTTGGAAATAATTTCCTTAGGCAGAGAGGTGGCCATCAAGCTGTGGACACACCCAGATATCCGAATGTGGAGTGAGGAGGGCTTATTCTGGGGTGTCAATACTGGCAACATTAGAAGCGCTAGATTTCCCCAGACATTTTAACCAATTTCTTTGGAGAAGAGCACTATTTTTTTTTTCTTAAGATAAAAGCCAGCTGTCCATGCTTCCTGAATGGGGCCCGGTGCACACAGAATCCCTATAATTGTTGCCCTCTTCTCATAACTGTTGCCTGTGATCCCGGAGCTACTCCAGACCACTGGGCAAAACAACTCCTTCATCTTTTATGACTTCATTTGAACATTTTCTGGGACGCAGATTTTTTGTGTCTTCTTTTCAACCCACTCCCAACCTCATTCTATCTTCCAGAAGTTGGCTTCAATCTCTCATTATTTGGTGATGCCCATCCTCCTCCCCCTTTATATTACTGCTCTGGCTTCCTTCTCTTTTGAAATTTCTACGTTTATCCTAGTAAGATCTCAGAAGGGGCTGGGAACAGTGGCTCACGCCTGTAATCCCTGCACTTTGGGAGGCTGAGGTGGGAGGATTACTTGAGCCCAGGAGTTCAACAAGACCAGCCTGGGCAACATAACAAGACTTCCTCTCTACAAATTAAAAAAGTAGCCGGGCACAGTGGTGGGCACCTATGGTCTCAGCTACTCAGGAGGCTGAGGTGGGAGGATCGCTTGAGCTAGGAAGTTGCAGCTGCAGCGAGCTGACATTGTGCCACTGTACTCCAGCCTAGGCAACAGAGTGAGACCCCATCTCAAAAAAAAAAAAAAGATCTCAGAAGGGATACGAGTGGGTCTTGTCTACCACCCAGACTGAGAAAGGTGCGCATGTCTGAATCTTCCTTTTCCCACCCATTTGTTCTCCTGTGCTCTGTGAGTTCACTCTGCATCTCCTCTTTCAATACCTGCATCTTCTCCTTGGGCTCTTTCTAAGGACAGGCCATGTTATCTGTAATTTGTGGGAGACTGTAGGGAACACATATTTGTGCTTCTGGTCTTCTTCCTTGGGTGCATCTCCTTGCAGTTTGTTTTCATCTGCCTCTTGCTTATAATCATTTCCTCTTTTTCTTTCTCCATTCAAAGATCTTAGCTGGTTTCCTCTCACCTCCTGCTTGAATGAGACCTATTCATTCAAAACATCTGTGGTGGAGGGGCGGGGCACAGCCCACAGCCTCCAGTTGGGTACTGTTGGGACACCCTGTCACCAAGTACGCTGTCCCTGCTCTCCCCAAAGATTCATCTCCCTGAGTGTGGCTCACAGTAAATCTCCTTAAGTCTCAGGCTCCCTCTTCTGAGATCTCATGATTGCTGCCTGCCCCCGCCCCTTCATACCCCATCTTCATTAGCTGTTTACCTAGAAAGGGAGGCTGAGCAAAATGGCATGTGGGGACTGGTTTCTCCTTCAATCCTCCTCTCCTACAGTGTCACTGGCCCATGGACCTGACTTTCCCATTGGTGTCCTCACACCCGGCAAGGATCACAGGGACAATCTTGAAGGCTTGTTTAGAGAACACTGAATCCCATTGCAGACTGGTGGCCGGGGTGAACCCTCAGCCTCCTCCCTCAGCCCCACTCAGACTTCTCAGCATCCGAAGGTGGGCTCACTGGTCTGGGGACTGGACTTGGCTATTTTCTCATTTCCTTCAGCATGGAGATTTGGTTGGACTCGAGGGAGGAGAATGAAAAGATCTTTACTATCATCAGTAGGAAATTACTGCTTTCTGTGGATTGGCTTCATTGGAATGGGCAGGAGAGAAGGGTGATTATAATGAGCTGAAGCTCTCACCATGAATGGCAGTGTTTCTACAGATTGATATTGGAATGGATTTACCACTCATTTTAAATTTTCTGTAGTTTTCCCTGTTTGCTTCCTGGATCCTTTCCATCTTTCTGAGCTGAAGTTGGGTGGCGTATCGTTACTCTTCTCTTCCTTTATCACACCCCGCCCCACCTCCAACAGCTTGCCAGAACAGCCCCCTATTAAGGTACCTCAGGAGTTGCCGGCAGCAGGGATTTATCAGTCTCACATATAAAGAAGGGTCCAGATGTTGACAGCAACAAATTCACGGGCAGGGTGGAAATGTTTTTTATGGCCAAGGGCTGGTAATCAGGTTTCAGGATACTGTTAGGTTTCTGCAAAAACAGAAAAAGATGAAACAAATCAACTTATGGTAAATACAGTAAGCTTTTAGCAACAAGTCTCAGGTTAATTGTTTAGAACAAATTTATTGATCTTTCTCTCTTTTTCTTTCTCTGTGTGTATATATATATACATATATATGTAGATGTATACATACATTTTTCTCCCTTGTAGAACTTTAGATTAATCATGTGGAGGCCGGGCACAGTGGCTTACGCCTATAATCCCAGTACTTTGGGTGGCCAAGACCGGTGGATTACTTGAGGTCAGGAGTTCGAGACCAGCCTGGCCAACGTGGTAAAACCCTGTCTCTACTAAAAATACAAAAATGAGCCAGTCATCGTGGTGGGCATCTGTAATCCCAGCTACTCGGAGGCTGAGGCACGAGGATCACTTCAACCCAGGAAGTGGAGGTTGCACTGAGCCGAGATCACACCACTGCACACCAGCCTGGGCAACAGAGTGGGACTCAGTCTCAAGGAAAAAAAAAAAGATAAATCATGTGGAATGATGTATGGTGAACTACTGAAAAGTGGACCTACATAACCCAGACAACACAGATTAGATTTTTTTACCCCCTTGGTGCCTAATTGAGAAAAGCTACAGAAGCCAGGCTTCTGGATAGAACTATTATTATAGGGGCTTCCACTGTGTCATAAGACTAAGTCTAAAAAGTTAGTTATATCTTACGCATAAATATAGCTATCATTATAATTAATAAAACATGTTTCCCTTGTATAATATTTTTCCAGGCTTAAAACACCCAATTTGCAAATATCTTGTTATACTGACAAAAGCTCAGACCTATTTCCTATAAACTTTTCCTGATAATACCAGGATAGTTGATTTAGAAGCATCTTTTTACTCTGTTAGATATGTTAGATTAAATTTTTTTTTTTTTTTGAGACAGAGTCTTGCTCTGTCGCCCAGGCTGGAGTGCAGTGGTGTGATCTCGGCTCACTGCAACCTCTGCCTCCTGAGTTCAAGCGATTCTCTTGCCTCAGCCTCCCGAGTAGCTGGGATTATAGACACGTGCCACCATGCCCAGCTAATTTTTGTATTTTTTTGTAGAGATGGTGTTTCACTATGTTGGCCAGGATGGTCTCGATCTCTTGACCTCATGATCTACCCACCTCAGCCTCCCAAAGTGCAGGTGTGAGCTACCACGCCCAGCCCAGATTTAATTTTTCAACTCAAGAAGGCATCGAAAATGCATCTCGAGTTGAGAGTTTCTGGCTAGACTGGATTTTTCTCATTCTGATGTTGGGGCCCACATTATTTCTTGTATTTCCTAGAAAGGGGGTTCTTTAGTATCATCAGGGGGTGACCAGGAGCCTCAATCTCTGGCCTCCAAAAAGAACCTCCCTCCAATCATCCCCTGGGTCTTCTGACAACTCTAACCTGTCTTTCCTAGGCCTTCTTGTTTTCATTTGCTTTTTCTCTTTGTGCCAATGTCAGTTCAACCCTTCTAATTTTCTACTTTGATATGACTCTGTCTTCCAGTTCTATGCCTAGCACAGTCTCTTCCTTCCACTGTGGTTCCTGGGTGAGCTCGGGTGACCAGTGTCCCTCGGCTCGAGCCTCATGCCTTGGTTGTACGCCATGAGTCTCCCTGTGCACTCCCAGGTGACTTTAGGAGTTAGGTCTGGCATTTACCATGAGACACCAGCCTTTGTTTCCCTCCCTCTAATATGGGGTAGCACGGAACTGGACTCACCTTGCCTCTGCGGTTTGTATACTACAGTTTAGGGAGGGATGAAACGGTACTCTGAGCCCTACAAAGGCTGCATGGAGAACTGTCCACCCAGTGACCTTCCCTGAAGGCTGCTGTGTCACTGCAGATGGCTTTGAAGTGCAGAAGCCACACTTGGTTGGTTTTGGCAAGAGGCCATTTAGAGGCTACTGATGAGAAGGAGTCAAGCACAGAGAGGCCATTCTATTTTAAAATGACCCCTTCTCTTTGAGTTGTTCGTCTCCCCAGATATCAGCAGACATAATGTGCTGCTGGAACTTCATGAAGAAAAGTGGCTGCTAGTTTCAATTGACCTTTTTGATCCCACAGAGATGTGCTTTCATCTCCGTGGCTTATGAATGGTACGATAGTTATAAAGTAGACCAAATCTGAGGAAACAGCTATTGAAAAATTCTTCCCATAGACAGGGTTGGTATAATTATATTCTAATGTACCAAATCAGATGCACTGCCTTGAGCTGAAAACAGGGAGACAGAACAGATAATTGGATGTTATACAATTAAATCTGAATACTGAGACCTAACAAGTCTCTTGCACATGCTGGGTAATGAAGTTGCATTTCTTCATTATCCCTGATGTGGATTAAATGTGAGCAGGAAATGAAAACGAAAAATACAGTAAGTAGTAGGACAGATTTCAAACTTCTCATCTTTGTGGGGAAAGAGAGAAGGGTGGAAAAAAGTAAGCAGGGAACTGTAGCTCAATTCACTTTTTAATTCAATAAGAAGTTACCACCATATTCAAAATATGTGTATATTTTAATCTAGTAATAAATTCAAACAATAGACATTTAAATAAAAACATGCCCACCCCTGCCCCCGCAAAAGGCATAAGTATATAAAGAGAAGAAAAAGAGCACTACCCACACATTTTTATGAGTGTTTATGGGCTTAGAGAAATCTAATAAGAAACTAGGCTGCATATTTAACATATATTACAACATCTTGCCCAGAATAGCAATTCAATAAATATTCACCGAGTTTTCTCCCAATAACAGCATTCAGGGAAAATATAATGCCACCAACTTCAGTGCAGCTGTTGCCAATAAACATCTTTCCTGATTACTTAACAATGAAGAATTTAAAATGAAGCAATAAAGCTTAATAACTGTAGCAGGAATTCTAGTTGTATTTTCCTTTTACATGTCTCATGGAGCTTGTTGGCTTCATGTTTAGCTTGGGTTTTAGTGACAGGAAGCTAAACTAACAACGTCCACCTTCCCCACTCATCTGTTAAGCCATTTTATTTTATTTTACTTTACTTTTATTTTATTTTATTATATGGGTATACATGTGCCATGGTGGTTTGCTGCATCTATCAACCTGTCATCTAGGTTTTAAGCCCCACATACATTAGGTATTTGTCCCAATGCTCTCCCTCCCCTTGCCCCTGACCCCATGACAGGCCCCAGTGTGTGATGTTCCCCTCCCCATGTCCATGTATTCTCACTGTTCAACTCTCACTTATGAGTGAGAACACGCAGTGTTTGGTTTTCTGTTCCAGTCTAAGTTTCCTGAGAATGATAAGCCATGGTCTCTGCTGTGTCTTTTCTGCCTTATATATTGTAGGTGACTGATGCACCTGCTCAAAAGTTACTTGTTGATTTGAATGGAACTTTTACCTCACACCTCTCCTACTGGATCACAGGCTCCTTTTTTCATCTCCTAGCAGAACACCTTTTCCATGGTGATAATCAATAGATACTAATTTGTTTTAATGAACAAAATATGATGGAATCCACTACCAAAATAAATGGTCTTGAACATTCTTCTGCAAACCTCCAGCTAATGAAAGGAAGCCCACTTGATTCCTCATGACTGGGTAGGCACTGCCATACCCAGTGCTTTGTGTGACAGCAAAGATCACACTGTGGGGCCGTGACTTAATGCTTGGTCTTCTCAGCAGGCTGTGACATTTATCAGGGAGGACTATTCTCACTGTTGTATCTCTAGCCCCCAACACTGTGCCTGGCACATGAGAGGCCTTAATAAACATTCCACTCAGCGGCCAGCATGATGGTTTCAGTGAATCAATCTGACCATGTCACTCCCTTCCTGGAAGCCCTCCAATGGCTATCCGGAACAAAACCCAAAGTTCAGATGATGCCTCCCAGGCAGGCTGCACATCGCCAGATGGACTTTTGCCATCCTTGGCACATTCTCTGTCCAAGGTGGCCTTTCCTAACTTGAGCCCTTTGCGTGAGCTATTCCCTCTGCCTGCAATTTTCTCCCCATCCCTTGTCACCAGACTAGCTTCTATTTTTACTTTGAGTCTCAACTTGAGGCACTTGCTCAAGAAATCCATCCATGACCACATGGACGAACAAGATCATGTCTCCCAGTACATGCCCTCCCAGCACCTTGCACCTCTTCCTCATAGCAATGTTTATAATGGTGACTTCAACAATTACATTTTAATAATTTGTTTAAAGTCAACCAGCTTAGCTTTGGTTATGACTGTCTGGTTCACTAGATTTCCAGTACCAGCTCAATCCCCAACTCAGAACAGACATTCCTTACATGTCTTGAATGGTAATTAATTCTGGATGGAAGCATGTCTAGGGGCAGGTCAAGCCTATTGTGATATCTCCTCCACCCCACCTCTTCACTATCCTGACCCCCTGCCCTGAGCAGCAGCCACTACCTTCTCTCCCTTGTCCCCTGACTCTGGCATATACTGTCTGCCCTTATGTAGAGCCATTTAAGTTAAAGAACGTGAATCTAATACTTTAAGTTGATTATCCTCCAGCTTAACCTGTATCTCAGTTTCCTCGTGTGCATCATGGGAATGATAACAGAATCTGCTGCATACGGTTGCTGTGAGGGACTACTGGGTAAATGTATGTAACGAACATGGCTCCATGTCTAGCACATACTAATCAATCAGTGGTAGATATTCTTACTGATAATTATAATTATCGATAATTCTACTCCAATCATTCCTCTGCCTCGAGTTTATTTTACCTCGTTAAAGTAAGATGATTGACTAAACTGCATATTCAGTGCACTGGAATACCACTTCCCTTAGGTCTTAGACATCAGGAATGATGGAAATAGAATTTCCACAGCAACTTACATGTCAAAGGATTGTAGGTTTAGATTCAAAATTTTTAGTTGAATGTGTACTGGCCTCTGAAGCTTAAAAAACACGGGCTGAGCAATGCGTGGAAAAGGATGCCCGTTAATTTAGCTTTCAAAATGAAAACGTAAACATACTGACCCCAGTCGGAGCACCCAGCCCTCGCCAGCACATGCCACTGACCTTCTCCAGTCGGTAGATGAGCTGCTTGGTGGAGAGCTGGATGAGAGGCGCAACGAACTCACAGGTGATGTTCACAGCCATCAACAAGCTCTTCCCTTTCTGTGCCCCGATGATGGCGTGGCACACCAGCTTCTCTTTAACTATCTGCCAATGAGATAAGCCAGCATTTGGGGAACAACTATAACTTAATACTTACTCAGAATACTTATTTACCCACTGAGAGAAAATGGATTTCCCACTACCTGCCTGGGGACACAAGGCAGAGCACACTTTTCTGAATAGCACGCTTCAGGGGCTGCTCTTTGTCACATGATTATGTTTTTGTTAGCTAAACATGGCTTTGATGGATTCTGTATTTATTTCTGACTGCCCTGAGGCAGTTGACTTACATTCATCTCTATATACATATGTATAGTTATATTATGATCTTCTATGCATGAGGAGCTGTGTTGGGTGCCGGGAGTACAAAATACTGATGAACGAGACAGATAAAATCTTTCCTGGGGCTTATAGTTCAATGGTAGTTATATGATTTCTTATTAAACTATTGAAAACTGTAGTTGGAAAAATTTTGCCTTTTTATTTTTATTTTATTTTTTTGTTTTTAGATGGAGTTTTGCTCTTGTTGCCCTGGCTGGAGTGCAATGTTGCAATCTCAGCTCACTGCAACCTCTGCCCCCGGTTCAAGTGGTTCTACTGCCTCAGCCTCCCAGGTAGCTGGGATTAAAGGCATGTGCCACCATGCCCGGCTAGTTTTGTATTTTTAGTAGACACGGGGTTTCTCCATGTTGGTCAGGCTGGTCTCGAACTCCCAACCTCAGGTGACCCACCCAGCTTGGCCTCCCAAAGTGCTGGGATTACAGGCGTGAGCCACCGCGCCCGGCCAAATTTTGGCCTTTTATACTTAAACA
Source organism: Piliocolobus tephrosceles (assembly GCF_002776525.5). Lineage (NCBI taxonomy): Eukaryota > Metazoa > Chordata > Mammalia > Primates > Cercopithecidae > Piliocolobus > Piliocolobus tephrosceles. The sequence goes on along the minus strand of NC_045450.1, from coordinate 58,160,983 downwards.
TTTAAAAATCATACATTAGGAATTAATATTTCTTTGGACTCAAAAAGCCTAGATTTTTATAAAGCAGAAAGATCAAAAGTGAATTTGTAGCATGAATAGGTTATGTTGAAGAGTGCCCAGGTTAGGGATGTTAATGCATTCCATTCTCTTCTCATTTATGTAGCATGATTTAGAAGAACATTCAGGGAAGCTTTTAGTAAAGCTTAAGCTGAGTTTAGTCCCCCAGCAGCTCAGAATTAATGCCTTCAAAAATATGGACAACTCTTGATAACCACATTATAAATATGCTCTTCCAACAGCTGTCAGTGTCTTGAGATAACGGCCTGTGTTCTATTCATCTTTGCATCCTCAGTGCTTAGCACAGTATTTGTCACATGGTATACACACAATAAAAGTTGGCTGATCACCTGAATAACAGAGAGAAGGAACACATTACCTTTTTCACAATGAGAGATAACCCCCTTTTTTTTGGAATTGAGGATGCATTTTACCTGAAAATGCTCTATGAAGAAATAATCTAATTAAATAAAGTGGAATCTGTGACCTTAGAGAAGCTAAGCAAGGGACTAGCTTTCCAGCTGTGTCTACTGGGAGACAAAGTTCTTTTTGCTTCCTATTTCATGTGGGGAAAAGTCAGTATTATCTCCAAATTTGGCGACACAAGCAGGATCTTAAGCAAGCATCATTTCTCATCTACAAGGTCTGCATTTTGTGGGGAGGGAGAGACTCTTAAGTGACTTTGAAAGCCCTTCCTTTAGTTTTTTAACGATTTACACACTCTGTGAGAGAATCGGGATAAACAGACACATGATTTGGATCTACTGAAATGTTTTACGTAGAATGTATGGAGATCATGTAAATGAAAACAGGGAATCAGAGTTGCTGAAGATAAATGTGGTTCTTCTATTAATGCATAAAAAGGAGATGTTTTGAAATGTGAGTTGTAGTCAGTCTGGAAAGAAAGGAACAGGGATGTCCCAATATCTGAATAGGAGAGGCAGCCCAGAGTGTCGATATAAACACCCTTTTTGAATGAATATTAAATTAATCCTGCTAAGTGTTAATAGGAGAATCTGCTTTGGCTAAAAACTGGATGTTTTTCTACCAGAGACTTGCTGGCTTGTCACTGTGGACCCTGGGCATGAGAACCTCCCTCAAGATTGGGTTCACAGTAGCTATAGAAACAAATCGACGACTGAGCAGAGCTGCACCCCAAAAGCAACAGATGCTACCATGGTAACTCAGGACTGTACACAATCCTTGAGAAACCATATCCTTCCTCAGATAAATGCCAAGGGACTTTCCTAAGAAATAGATACAGTAGAGATTTAATTAGGAAAAAACAATAGCTTCCAAATGTGCTGTCCCCTTACCCTGGGAGTAGCAGAATAGCCTTCGAGTATCATATCGACTGTCTGGCCTGGGTACAGCTCCATGCTGGGGGGGTGAAGATGAAACACGGGGCTCTGTGGATCCCTGGGCCCCTGAGAGCCACTGGGCTGGGGCCGGATATGAGCATGTCCCTTCTTAACCCGGCCCTTCTTACTCAGCTTGGCCTGGGGTTGGAAGCTGTCATTCATCCAGAACAACTGTTGGACCCGACGTCCCTTGTTGATCAACTTAAAGTGGTAATAATGGGTATCCAGGCTGAAAAAGAAGAGGCAGGTGTTGAGGGGATTCCATTTAGGTATGTTCTGTTCAACTCTACACCCTTGGGATTTATTCTTCCGGAAGGATTTCAAACAGTGAGCCACAATATAAGACTTTTTTTAAATGTAGGAAGACTAAGTCACGATGCCACTAGGAACTAACAGTGATGGGACAAGGTAGTATCTACTCGGGGGCCAACAGGTGTGGAATCACAGACCTGGGTTTGGTCCCAGAGTCGGCAACACCATGTAAGGGGCTGTGGAAAATCTCCACTCCCTGTCAATCTTCCCCAGTAGGCCCCACACACTGCAGGACACATTCAGTTCACGTGCAAAGCAATTCTATTTAGAGAAATAGCTCTGGGGAGTGAAAGGAAAGCAAAATACCTACTGGAGGAGAAGCAGGTTTCAAGCTGTGCTGAGAAAATTACTACTGACTGAGTGGAATGTCCCGTAATGATGGGCTCAATTTGAAGGAAGCTTTGAAGAAAAACCATGCATATCCTCTAAGCTTTAACAAAGGCCAGGGAGACTGCAATGGGCCAGAACACCACCGCGACTGGTCACCTATCTCAGACTAATGTGCTTTAAAGATGTTGCAATTTCATGTATTCATTTGTTCATCATGCATTCATATATTCCACAAATATTTACTAAGAATGTTCTGATTGCTTGGCTATTTGCTAAAAAAAAACTGGGATTTCTAAGATCTTGGATATGGTTCAAATGTGTTTTTGTTTGTTTGGGATTTTTTTTCCCCCACAGGCTTACTTTAAAATTTATTCTTAGAGAGAAACTCATCTCAGGACTGTTTTTTAATTTTAAAATTTTATTAGGCTTTGAGAGTTCATCCCATCTATTCCTCCTTAAGAAATGACATCATGCCTGGTAAGTTGAATCATCAAATAAATAATCAGAAGGAATATTTGCTAGTTGTCAGGTATAACCATTTCTATCTAAATACATTGTGAATCTGTGTCCACGGGGCACACTCAAGGGAGTTACTTTACTCGGTAGTTTATGGCTAACAGTAGGCTTTTGGGGGAAATTTCAAACAACATATACTGTTTATAAAAAACACATACTGATTACTAGGCAGGATGTCTGTTACTTATTCACAGTATATCATTCAATCATTACAGCAATCCAGTCATGGTAAGTATATGTACTACCATTTTATAGATCAAGAAATGGAAGTTCTGAAAACCTAAGAGTTGTCTAAAAATATGCAATTAGAAGCGGTGGCATATGGCTATTTCTTTAGACCAGAGATTGGCAAACTTTTTCTTTAAAGGACTAAATAACAAATATTTTAGGCTTTTTGGGCCACACAGTCTCTGTAACAGCTACTCAACTTTCCCTTGTAGTGTGAAAGCAGTCATAGACAATACGTTACAAAATGGGCATGGCTGTGATCCAATAAAACTTTATTGATAAAAGCAGGCAGAGGGGTGTAGTTTACCCAGCCCTGCTTTTGGCAATTCTTCTGGAGATTGCGGGCATAGTGATTTTATGTAAAAAAGTTTAGGCAGAGGTCAAATTAGCAACTAAAAGCTACAGTTTGCTTTTATATTCATAGAAAACTGTTAGCTAACCCTCCAATTCTATGTGTCAGAATATCCTTCGAAGGCTACTTGACACTATTTGTAGATTTAAAAGAACATGTAATTAGGTCTGGTTTGCCATGTATTGTTTTCTACAATTATATTTGAGTGCACGAAAAGAAATGTGAAACTAGAAGCACTGGTATGCAATGACAAACTACCCTGGCTGACAGCCACCAGACAGGCAGAGAGGAGGATTCTTACATTTAGCTGACTCAAAAAACATAATTGGATACTTGTCTAAAAGCATGCATTTCAACCATGTGACTTGCTTTTTACTTAATTTTCTACTCGTTTACGGCATTTTCAATCAAGTCCCATATTTTGTAGATGGAGCAGCGGGAAGGATTTTGGGGAAAGCACCTAACTGATTAATGTCAGTCACATCTCCAAGCACAGCATATATAACTTGATTTCAGAACCTGTGAGCCCAGAAGGCAGGGGGAATACCCTTCTGAGATCTGTTCACAGTACTGCAACAGGTAAGTTCAAATTCAACTGGCCCCCAGGAGTCAACTAGTGATAGCTACATGACTTTCCTGAGGAATCAAGAATAAATCCCCACACATACCCTCTACACTTGACACTCAAACCTCATATATATATACATATACATATTTAATTTCAGATGGGGTCTTGCTCTGTTGCCCATGCTGGAGTTGCAGTTGTGTGATCCTAGTTCACTGTAGCCTCAACCTCCCGGGTACAAGCGATCCTGTCACCTCAGCCTGCCAAGTAGGTAGGACAACAGGCATGTGCCATCATGCGAGGCTAATTTTTTTTATTTTGTAGAGATGTGGGGGGTCTCCCTATGTTGCCCAGGCTGGTCTCTAATTCCTGGGCTCAAGCAATCCTCCCACCTCAGCCTCCCAAAGTATAAAGTGCTGGGATCATAGGCATAAGCCATTGCTCCCAGCCCTATAAATATATATATATCTCCTCATATATATCTATGTATGTGTGTGTGTACACATATATATGTGTGTGTGTATATGTATACGTGTGTGTTTTTTTTTTTCTTTTCTTTCTTTTTTTTTTTTTTTTTTTTTTAAGACAGGGTCTCACTCCGTCACCCAGGCTGGAGTGCAGTGGTGCCACCTTGGCTCACTGCAACCTCTGCCTCCTGGGCTCAAGTGATTCTCCCACCTTAACCTCCTGAGTAGCTGGGACTACATGCACCCGCCACCACGCCCAGAATTTTTTGTATTTTTGTAGAGATGGGGTTTCCCCATGTTTTCCAGGCTAGTCTTGAATTCCTGAGCTCAAGTGATCCTCCCACCTTGGCCTCCCAAAGTGCTAGGAGTATAGGCTTGGGCCACCGTGCCCAGCCCAAATCTGATTTTTATATCCACATTTAGATTGTTCTGCTCAGTGGTGTCTATACTGTACCACATCTTATTTAAATATTTAGACCCTCTAGCTTTTCCTGGGTAATCAGGCAAAGCCAATGGAAACCATCTCAGTTGTTGGTGCTATGGTGGGGAGTCAAGTAGAGGACATAAGCTTTGAAAAAGCTGCTGGCTCTGCAATACTTGATAAAATACACTTGCAGTAAATTTTTACCTTCCTAGGTATGTTCTGCTTAGGTTACCACTAAGCTGTATCTGTATTTTCTATATTTATGGAGAGGGATTAACAGTGTATTAGAATTAAAGAGAAGAAATTATGGTTGAGAGTCTACATTAATCAGAGTAGCCAGTTTGAGAGAAGAATGCATTTCCTACAAACCATATTCTTCTCGCATGTAAAGGGACACAGATTAGAGAATGCAACCAAGTTATGGCTAGAAAATGTCCTCCTGTTGCTGACATACCCATCAGGAGGCAAAAGAGTGAGGATGGGAAAGGAGAGGGACTGAGGTGGCTAGTTTTAATTACTTAAAATAATTTTCTAAAGTAGAGGTGATGCTCAGCACATGCAACATATGTGACATCTACAAAAATTGGTCCATGGTATTTCCTTACCTAAACTGTGCGCCCAAATTGAGTTCTGGAGCAAAGGGCTTATCTGAAACAATAGTGGAACCAATTCCGGAAGCCTGAACAGGAATCCGATAGGTACTGCTATTTTCAATGTCCAAAATGACACAGTCTTTGAATGTCAGTATGTCATTCAGGTTGGCGGTCAGTGCCAGTTGAATATCAGCTTCTGGAGGAACCATGCCTTCATTGGGTTCAATCGTCCAAAGGGATTTTTTGTGTGCCTGCAACACAAGAGTACAAGTTCACAGGGAAGATATTCTTGGCTTTTCATTCTATAGATGTCAAAGCCCTCTACACTTCAAATGGGTGGCACTGTGGAATTCAACATCAGAGACAAATATTATTTTTTGAATTAAAGCAGCTGGATGTTTGTTGGTTTTTCTTTTTTCAAAAAGCAATCTGATTCTGAAGAGCAAACCTACGATTTTACTTTTGAATGCTCTGTGAAGATTTTTACATCTCTTTCTCAAGGTAACAGCCCAATTCTCCAACAAGCTTGTAATTATTATCTGCTATAATCTCCAGATTCTGAGACACCAAAGAAGGCACAATATTCTTTATGGAGTTTGAAATTTTTATTTTTTATTCTTATTTATTTTTCCTTTGATTTTGTTTTTTTTTTTTTGAGTTTGAAATTTTTAAAAGAAACGTTTTTCAAATGCAAAATTTCTAGTGTTATAGTGAGGATGAACCAATTTCATTAATAAATACAATATAAGAAGTCATCTGGATTTCTACTAATTTATAATAATTAATAATTAGCCTCATCAGAATCTCGTTTGGCAAAATTGCAAACTTATTTTGAAATACAGTCATGTGTTGCTTAACGACAGAGACACATTCTGAGAAATGTGTCATTAGGTGATTTCGTTGCTGTGTGAACACTGTAGAGTGAGATAGTGGAGCCTACTACACACCTAGGCGACATGGTATAACCTGTTGCTCCTACGCTGAAAACCTGTATAGCATGTTACTGTACTGAACACTGTAGGCAACTGTAACACTGTAGTATTTGTATATCTCAACCTATCTCTGTTTCTGAGCCTCATCTGCATTTTCTGTTTGTTGTTTTCTGTGATTCATTTTTGATGCTTTCTTTTGAGCTCTCTTCCAGTTCACTAGCTCTCTCTTCAGTGATGTGTCATATGCTATTAAACACATCTATTCTCTCCTTAATGTTGATTTCTGTATTCTTGAATTCAGGTGTTAGTATTTTCTAGTTTTACAAGGTTTTCATCTTTTGAGAACTTTTATAATTCTGACTATGACACTCAACTTATTAGCTACTACTACTAATAATTAGGGACCCCTCCTCCTAGCCCCTCCAAGTCTTCTACAAATTTAATGAGCAAATTGTTTTTGGACTTTTCAAGTAAATATAACAAATACATATTCAATGGCTCTCAGGTCCAGGTGTTGTGGGAAATACATAAACACCCTGAGGAGCTGACAGCAATGACACTAGTGAGACCAGTATTTCAACAACAAAAATGGAATTCAGAGGGAGGCCAGAGTGAAAGTGCTTCAGGGGAATCTAAAGAACAAGAGCAAAGGATGTTGAAACCCTTGAATGTCTGACAAATGTACCACACACATTTTCTTTTCCCTCCAAATGTGAAATTGGGCTTAATTATCATGTGGTGTGATTCCTAATTATATGGCACTATATTATTAATATTACTAAAATTCTAATTTGTTTAACTGCCTATATAAACAACTATCTCAAAGTTAATAAAGAGCATCAAATAAAAAACATCCTTTTGAATGAGGTCATGTCCTTTGCAGGGACATGGATGGAGCTAGAAGCCATTATCCCCAGCAAACAAACACAGGAACATAAACCAAACACTACGTGTTCTCACTCAGAAGTGGGAGCTGAACAATGAGAACACACGGACACAGGGAGGGGAACATCACACACCAGGGCCTGTCAGGGGTCGGGAGGCAGGGGGGTGGAGAGCATCAGGAAAAATAGCTAATGCATGCTGGGTTTAATATTTAGATGGTGGGTTGATAGGTGCAGCAAACTACCATGGCACACGTTTACCTATGTAACAAACCTGCACACCCTGAACATGTACCCCAGAACTTAAAATAAATCCTTTCCCCATTTTGATTGCTTATCATTTAGATCAATTATGAAAGTCCTGTTTTATTTTGGGAAAGACATTACTCAGAAGTACTTATGTGGATTAATCTTTATAGAAAATATTTAGTTATTACCAATATGCACTGAGAAAAAGCTGCAAAAGAAGAGATGTGGAGAGTATTTAGATGCTTCCAGGATAATAACTGAGAGGAAAAGCCACACTCTCCAGTTCATCAGAAAAGTTTGATTATTCCTTCATGAATCTTCCTTGTGAATCTCCCAGCAAACTTCGTGAAGCTCCCTGAGTTTGGTACCGCAGAAGAAGCCCTCCAAAGTAATGCATTCAGTAGAAAACAATGGATTTGAAAACAAATGCAAATTTTACTATTTGAGCGGGACCCTAGAGGACATTCCAGTCTAAGATTATCCTTCTTTCACTTAATTCTATGATATACCTCTTCTAGAAAAAGGTAAAAAAAGGAGAAATGTAAAAACACATGTAGCTCTGTGGGGGCTTAGGTACCATGGACTGGAAACCTCCTGACAAACTTAGGTCAGAGTTACACTGATGATCTCTGTAAGTGACATAAGTGTACATTGCAGATTGCAGGTAAGAGTTAGGAGATTTCATCCAGGCAGAATCTCACAGGGTGACAGTGCCTTGGAATGTCACCAAAATCGTGGTCTGGAGCCACTGCAGATTAAAAAAATAGATTCGGTCAGTGGGCCCGATGGTCACTCTCTTAGGAATAGGCTCACAAGTACTTAAATAAGGAAAACCTAATATTTAAAGCAAAATGTCAATTTCCCAATTTATAATTGAGCACAAATGTAAGACAGAGCAGAAAGGCTAGTAACATTTCTTCCTGGTTTGAAAATCTACTTGGGAAATAAGGAAATTGCATTTTAAAATTTAAATGAATTAAATAAAGGAAAGAAGAACATTTTTCAAGATTTTAAATTGTGTATAAATGAGGATGTAGATGAATGATAATGAGGAAATTTTAATTTTGGCATTAATGGAAACTATAGATATAACTAAGTCAAGAGTCCTATTATTACTCATAAATCTTCAAATATGGAAAATCCCAAAGCGACGTAGAAACAGAAAAAAAAAAAAAAAAAAACAATTAAACATTAAATACCACACTAGATAAAGTAACCTGGATGGAGATGTTTGTATGATCATTGTCTGTATTCAAAGGATGCGCATGAAAAAAATGATGAATCTTGAAAGACTCATCTATTTTTCAGAATTTTCTCGATAACTTTCCTACTTAGAGTAACTTGGTTCTAGCAGAGTACGAAAACAATCAGAAAACAGTAAACAAAGTCTCTGTCCCTCCAGAGCATTAATCTGTATTTGTTTATAATTTTGTATTAAAATATTAGTAAAAGGTAATAATCCTTATACATTTAATTTTCAGGACTGTAGCTCAATTATTATTGCCAAGAGAAGCTATAAGGATTGAATGTTACAGTGTTCTATCCATACTTAGGTTCAAAGAAATAATTTCTGATGCATCTTCCTAATTTATCAAAAGAAACATTTTAACAGCCTCAAAGTGACAACACTAAAATCCTCTAACACATTAATCACAGAAAATGACATAAAAATGTGTTCTAAAAGAGCTGTAAGTGCAAATTCAATTTTCTGTAGACATTTTAAAATGGATCAAGGTAGTTTCATTTCATCTTGAATTTATATTACAGTAGATAGGAATCTCTGACTTTTATCATTTTCAGTTGGCATACACAATCAAAGCAATAGATGGAAATAGATTTCTCATGCTTGAGTAACCAGACCTTCTCCTTTCTTAGAACTGTTTTCCCTACTTGCTGTTTTGAAATTCTAGGCTATTATTATAGATAAGTTTGTGGTAGCTGTTGTAACAGAAAGACCCCTGATGCTCAATGGCTTTATACAACAAAAGCTTATTTCCGGCCCAAGTGAATTCCAATTGGTGACAGGTGTGAGGATGGGCTTCTGTTCCATTTAGTCTTTCAAGGATGTCGGCTAAACAGATTCCGACATATTTAACTCTTGGTTTCTAAGAGATCCATATTGACATCCATCTGGCCAGTAAGAGAAGAAAGAGAAAGGAGGGTTGTGTGCTAGGATTTTACGCACCATGCCTGGAAGTGGTGCACATCACTTCCGTTCAATTCCACTGGCCAGAACTGAGTCAATGAAACCTAACCCCAATGGAGGTTGGGAAATGTAGTCTAGCCCTGGGTCTAGAGTAAAGAGAGATGAGTGTGCTGAGCTGCTAGCTGCTGTCTGCCAAAGTTTCCTTGTTGGTTCACTTTACTGCCACATCCTCAGATCTTCCCCCAACTCTCCCAGATCTCATATTTTGAAAGATGAAGAGCTTACTCCATCAGAACACAGATCCTATGGGAATTGCCTTTCAGATCCTATGGGAACTGCAGGGTTAGAGTTCACATCCATCTGCATTTAGGACAAATGGAGGGGCAGCTAGAGAGAAACTAAGAAAGTTCTGGGCAAGAAGATCTCACTGTGTTGACCCTTCTTCCCAAATTGGTGGCCTGTTAGCATCCTACATAGCTGTGCTCATTTATGTGACTCAGCTTACAATGAAAACATAATGCCATTTATGTTTGACATCTCACCCTGTGAGATAATGCCATTTTTGTCTTTTCATCAAAAAGCAAAATGCCTTGCAGAGAGAGAGAGTATCATCAATGTCATCTTTCCTATTCCAATAATTTGTTTTCCTCCTCTAGCTGGTAGCACAGGCCAAACCTCTGCTCACGATAAAGTGAGAGTGTCATCAGCATAAGTGGTCTTTCAAGTCAGGGGACATTAGTTTTCAATGGATGTGTACCATTTCTCTTCTGTTTCCTGCTGACATAGGTTGGCTCTTCTGGAAAGACCTGAAGTTGTTCTTCAGGGCTGAATTGGTGAGTTTTCTGATGAAGCTTATTAATCAATGCTTGGCATAAAACCAGACAGGAAAATATATCATAGAATCCAAGACCAAGACACATTAAAATGCCAGATGCTAAGGCACTGGACTGCTCTTACCTTACATGAGTCAGCCTCGAAACTACTCTATCATCCTTATGTCCTCTGGTGGTTGACTTTTAGGGCTACCCTTTGCTTTTAGAGAGGGCTTGGTCAGCGCGACATTTTCTGTTATTAAATGGAAAATTTGACTAAAAAAGGAAAGGACGAATGATAATCATCACAGCTGTGGAGGGCATTTGGTAACTCTTTCAGAACCACAATAGGGCAAAATAGTAGCTGATGGAAATAGGGTGGGAGGGAGGGCGCTGAAGCAAAGGGATGCAGATTTGAGTCCCTCCTCTGCTGCTTTCCAGATGTGGAACTTTGGGGATGTCTCCTAACCATGTATGCCTGGTCTCAGGTTTCTCATCTGTAGCTCAGGATATTGACTGTACCTTGCATATAGAGCTGTGGGGATGGATGAGTGAGAGTGCAGGTAAAATCTCAGCACAGTGTTGGGCACAAAGCAAGTCCTCAAGAATGAAAACTATTGTCATCATTTTCTCCAAATCTGAAATGCCCCACATGACATACAATTATGAGTTCAATAGTATTTGCTAAAAAATAAAAATAAAAATAAAAAAATAACAAAACAGAAAACAAAGATGGATGCTAAGGAAGCATTTAATATACAAGACTCTTGCCAGAAAAGGAGAGGCTGTGGGGCTGTGATAGGCAGAATTCTAAGCTGGCCTCCAGGATCTCCACCTCTTGGAGCACGATTATCTTCCCTCAGTTACTTAGTCAAACACAAATCCAGGTGTTGCTGTGAAGGATTTAGCACATGTAGGTAAGGTCCCAAATCAGCTGACCTTTTTTTTTTTTTTTTCCTGAGATGGAGTCTCACTCTGTCGCCCAGGCTGGAGTGTGGTGGTGCGATCTTGGCTCACTGCAACCTCCACCTCCTGGGTTCACGCCATTCTCCTGCCTCAGCCTCCCAAGTATCTGGGACTACAGGCGCCCACCACCACGCCCAGCTAATTTTTTTGTATTTTTAGTAGAGACAGGGTTTCACCATGTTAGCCAGGATGGTCTTCATCTCCTGACCTTATGATCCCCCTGTCTTGGCCTCCCAAAGTGCTGGGATTACAGGCGTGAGCCACCACGCCCAGCATCAGTTGACTTTAAGATAGGGAGATTATCCTCAGCGGTCGTGACTTAACCAGACTATACTCTTCCTGGTGAAAAGATTCCAAGCACAGAGGGCCTAAGGGAGGGGCCACATGGCAAGGAACTCCAAAGTGGCTGAGAGCAGTCCCTGAGGGCCACCAAAAAAACTGAGGGACTCAGTCATTCAACTGCAAGGAAAAAATTCTGCCAATGACCTGGGGGGCCCAGTAGTGGATCTTTTCCCCACCAAGACATCCAAAAGGAATGGAGCTTGGCTAACCTTGATCTCAGCCTCTTGAGATCCTAAGGAGAGAATCCAGCCTGACCATGGCTGGACCCCTTACCCACGGAAACTGAGATTGTAAGTTAGTATTGCCTTAAGCTGCTGTGTTTGTGGTAATTTGCTACCCAGCAAGAGAAACCTAATACAGGGTTCCATCTATTTGTTCCAAGGATGATAAAAAAAAAAATTAGCCTTTCTAAGCTTTCCATGAAAATGTCAGCCATACCTGCCTTTGCTTTTTCTGCAATCTGGGGCTAGAAACCCAGAGTCGTTTGAGCAGCTCGTAAACAACATGTACAGGAGGTATGTGTGTGCCTGCAGGGAATATGACTGTGCAAAAGACGGAAAATTTATGATCTTTTGCAATTCAGAATTCTGTGACCACCAGTGATGAGTGTTAAGCCCTCCCCTCTGAGGTTTCACATATCTAAAGATAACATTTGCTTTTTATTTGACAATAGGGCAGAAGCACACTTATGCAGTGCTCAGCTCCCAAGGTAAAGCAGGCAGAGCTTTTATAGGTTTCCTTATTGTGTGTTTAATATTTGCCACAAAAGGGAGAAGTGAATACCATTGTTTGCACATGTCACCTCAACAATCACCGGGAGTGTGGCTGTGCTCACACAGACTTGCTTTCTGTAGTGCTAATAACTAGGAAGCCTGAAGAAAATAGCACTGTGCGCTTTTCTTCCAAATAACTCATTTGCCAATTGAAATCTGCAAGAATCTCCTTCCTTGAAATAAAGAGAGCAAATAACAATAGGAAGCAACGTGCAGAGTGAGGGATTTCTTTGGAGTTACACTATTATCTCAGCAGATGACCAATACTTTGTGGAACAAGAACAATGAAGGGTCACCAAGGCCTTTCTTTTTTTTAAAAAAAAGTTTCTTCTGAGATGAAGTCTCACTCACTCTGTCACCCAGGCTAGAGTGCAGTGGCACGATCTTGGCTCACTGCAACCTCTGCCTCCTGGGTCCAAGCAATTCTCCTGCCTCAGCCTCCTGAGTAGCTGGGACTACAGGCATGTGCCACCATGCCTGGCTTATTTTTATATATTTTTTTGTAGGGATGGGGTTTCATCATGTTGGCCAGGCTGGTCTCTAACTCCTGACCTCAAGCGAACTGCCCATCTCAACCTCCCGAAGTGGTGGGATTACAGTCCCTTTTTCCTTTTTGTCTTCTAAATGGGGTCTCTTGTCATAACAGTTCTTTTCCCTGAAGTGAGTCATTTTGCTGCTTAAGAGAGTTAACTGAAAATTAGGAGATGAGATGCAGAAGAAATGGTGTAAAGCTTTACACGGGAGGCAATTTAAGGTCACAATCAGAAGTGTGGGCTTGAGAGTCTCATGACCTGGTAGTCAACTATGGACTGTGCCATTCATAGCCAAGTGACCTTGCGCTAATTTTAAAATCTAGGTTTTGGTTTCCTTTTATGTTAAATGTTAACTTGAAGATAAAATAAAAGGGTGCTAAGCATCTAGCACCTCGTCTATCATAGATTACATGCTCAGTCAGTGGTGATTGCTACTAACGTTATTTTCCAAACTTCCCATTCAGTTCTTCTTCCTGCTGGCACCCTCCCCAGTCTACATGACTGACAGTGATAGGGACTGGGGGCAGAGGAATTCTAGGTAGAAAAGGGTGGGTCCCTGGTGAAACTCTACCTTTCAGCTGAAAAGCCTGAACCCATGGCCCAAAGTGAGAACTTATATCCCTGTTTTCCCAGTTGAATGTTGCCTTTCCCTTAACCACCCACCACCCCACCCCATGCCCCAGCCTGTGCCTATAAAGACTCCAGACTCAGCTGGCAGAGAGGAGAAGCAGCTGCATGTTGGGGATTACAGAGGGGACAGCTTGATGGAATAACTCTGGAGAAGAATCCGGCTGCAGATGGCCGGACTTCAGGGGAAGATCACCTACCTGCCTCATCTCCTTTTCAGCTCCCTCTCCCCCTGAGAGCCACTTTCATCGGCAATTAAATCTCCCACATTTACCATCCTTAAATTTGTTCATGTGGCCTCATTTTTCCTGGCTGCAGGACAAGAGCTCGGGATCCCTGAGTGCAGATACAAAAGGCTGTCATGCTGGCCCTTTGCCCTGGTTGGCACAGACACCTAACGTGTCCACAGCAGACAGCAGAACTAAAACAGCACTGTAACACACCCTCTGGGGCTTCAGGGATTTCAGGCACTGCCCCCCCGCCCCCCACCCGACCTCCCACCCCCAAGATGCTGCCACAGGGCTTGCATGTAGTTTGCTCCTGCTGACACCCAGGAGTGCTCACTCTGGCTCCTGCACCCACTCTCCTGCGCACTCCCACCTGTGAGGGGTGGGGCGCAGCGGGTCCAAGTGAGTAGAGTTTGATCTTGCTGGTGCAGACGCGGTTGGCTGGTTTCCGCGCTCATGCACTCCAGTTCCCACCTCATTCGCACGCTCCCTCCCGCAAGGCCTTGAGAGCAGCGGGCTGAGTAAAGGAGACACTCCCTTTGCGAGTCCCGTGAAGGAGTCAGGGAAATATCCTGCTTCAACAGGTTGATCTTTCAGTGATCTGATCCTGCTGCTCTCCTGCTGGGGATTCTGCATGGCTCTCCAATGTCTGGATGAGAGGCAATGAGTCTTTTTATCCTCTTTGAGAAAGCCATGGAACCCCGTCATCAAAAAATGCACATACACACACTCCCCCCGCCACAACTTTACATACAAGTTCCAGAATTCAGGGACCCCACTTTTTTCTGTTTGATCCATATGTGGACTCACTTTTTATATCTGGGGAATTCATCATTTTGTGTGAATCTTGGTAGGAGGCAGGCTGTCACTGCCGTTTGAGAAGTCACCCAGACTCTCTGCAAACACGGGGGCCCACAATCCAGACTGGGGTACCAGAGAGCTTCTGGCCTGGAGGATCTACTCCCAAATCTTCGTCAGAGGGCCCCACTGCATTTTCTAGGCTTAGTTTCCAGGACATCAGGTCATTTACCTTTCTCAAATGTTCGAAACGTCATCTGCATTTAAATATGCTGCTCTCAGAAAGCGTATCCCCATCTCTCTGTTTTTCTTCTCCTCGGCCTTCAAGTCTTCACTCAAATGTTCCGACCCATGAAAAACTTCAATTTGACAGGAGAATGAATCACTTCCTCCTCTGTGCTTCACATTATAACCCAGCCGTACTGTTTGTATATTTGTTTCTTTTATGAGATTATAAACTCTTTGAAGAAGGAAACCATTCTATTTACCCTCTATCTCTCCCCTTAGTACCAGGCATCGAAAAAGGGCTCAAAAGTAGTATTTATTTGTTGGTCAGTAAATATATGGAAGGTGTCCAGCCTCACCAGTAAGTCAAATAAACACAAACTTAAATAACAATAAAATATGTTTTCATCTGTCAGACTTGGCCAAAAAAATCCACAAAAATGTTAGCAAGAATCTAGGAGTGAAATTTTTAAACAGTGCTGGGGGTAGGATATAAATTGTACAAATTCTCTGGGAGAGAATTCACAATATGTATCAAGACTTAGTTACACACATGTCATTTGACCCAGCAACTGCATTTCTAGAAATTTAGTTAATGAAAACAGTTACAGATGTCAGCAAAATTGAGACACAAGCATTGCTTATAGTAGTAAAAAACTGGAAACAATCTATCAGTAGGGGATTAGTTAAATCAACTGTGGTAGAGTCAAATGATGCAATAAAATTAGCCAGTAAAAATGATCTGTAGACGAATATTCCTTACTAATTCATATTAGGTGACTACAATATACTGTTGAGTGAAAATAGCTGGTAACAAAATAGTATTATCCCATGGGAGGGAGTAGGAATACAGACACACCACACATACCGTAAAAAATTCAGAAGGTACACACCAAAAATTTAATAGTGGTTATTTGCATGATGGGATGACGAGTGATTTTGTTTTGTTATCTTTAACTTCTATTTGTTCTACAATGTTACTTGTGTAACAAGGACATATAAATAACTCATATTAAAAGGATATGGTCACTCTTTTTAGAGCTCATTTAATTTTAACTTTGCTCTCTTGCTGCAGTCTCATTCCCAGTTTGTTTCTTAGAAGCTTTTTAAAAAATAAATAATACATGTAGACAGTGTAATATTCAAATGGATTTAAAGGGTGAAGAGTCTCTCTTCTGCCGGTGCATGGTCACTAGTTACCATCCCCAGAGGTAGCCATTGTTAAGAGTTTTCTGAGGATCTTTCCAGATATACTTTATGATCAATATTTGCATACATGTTTTTCCTTACGTAAATGGTACAATACTCTACAGACTGTTCTGCACTGTGATTTAAATTTTTAAAATTTGTATCAAAGGTATACATACACACAATTTCAAAAGGTTCTGAAAAAGGCATATTGTGAAAAGCAGCAGTCCTTGGACTGCACTCTCCCATCTTCCCCATGGTGCAAATCCTTGACCATTAACACAGTCAACCACTGTCAGTTCTTTTAGCCTTTGCTTTATGGATTTGCCTCTATATTGCTAAGAACCCTACTGCTACTTCTTAAGTTTTCAGTTTGCACAGTATTCATTTATTTCTCCCCATGGTAAATATTAATAGCTTTTTTCTTGCCCTCTCTCCGTGTCTCTCTTTCTCTCTCTCACTTTCTTCTCTTCATCATCCCAATATAGTTAACATTTATTTTTTGGTGAGATAGGTATTTGCATTTGTACCATCATGAGTATGCAAATACTAAACTCAGCTGAGCTACAAAAAAAATGGCCTATGATGATGTTTCCTTTCTTATACAACGTTCATGTTTCCAGGAATTGTTTTCATGTATCTATCATGGACATCACATTCATCACAAACTCATCCCCTCAACCAAAGAGGCAAATTGCTGCTCAGTACTTTCAGAAACATCTTCTACACAGGCTCCATCTTCTTGGAGACAAATCTCTCCTGGAGCTGCCTGTTCTCCAACTCCCATCTGGGCAGGCTGCCCTCTGGGCCTGCGATGTGGCTGGCGTCCTAGGACCAGCAGGCAGCATCATCCTGTGCATCCCTCGGCATTCTCTCCTGTGTCTGAGGCCCTGTTTGCTGAATCCATGCCTTCCTAACTGTGGTGCAGCACTCTTCAGTGGCCTCCTGACAAAAGGTATGTGGAATGTAAATTTTTTGAGATTTTTTATATCTGAAATGTATTTCATCCCCAGATTTTCTTAGTCTTTTGGCTAGATGATTAATTTAAGATTAGGATTTATTTTCCTTCAGAAAGTAATTTTTTTTCTCTAGTGTTTCTGTCAAGAAGTCTGATGCCACTCGGTTCATGTATTTTTTGGTTTTGAGCATGATTTTTTTTTTAATCTGGAAGTTCCTGCAGCCTTCTCTTTGTGTCCAGTGTTCTGGACCTTAGTTACGGTGTGCCTTGACATGGGCCTGTTTCCATCCACCAGGCAGCATATTTGATGAACCTTCTCCGTAAATTCCTTTCCTCTGTTCTAAAAACACACCTTCAATTATTTCTTGGGTAACTTTTTCATCTGCATGTAAGAACCTGCTCTTTTTTTGCAGCACATATTGGGTCTTAGAACTCCTGAACAAACTGTCTAATTTTCTCTTCCTTCTCTAATCTTTTTCTCCTTTTTCTACTTTCTGATTATTCCTCAATTTTATTTTCCAGATATTCTATCAAATTTTAAGTATCTGGCTTATATTTTTAGTATCTATAAGCATACTTTTGTTTTTGTTCTTTTAAAAAATATCACTCTGCTCTTGTTCATGGATACAAAGTCATCTTTCCTTTCCTGAGATTTTTAATTATCATTTTGTTTTATTTTAAAATTTCTTCTTCTTGCATTGTATTTGTTTTCTCCAAGTTCTCATTTTTATGTTTTTGGTTTCTTTCTTCTGCATTACAGGCTTTCCTGGTGGAGCCTGGTTAAGTACTTATGTTTAAGAGTAAAGCACTAAGGCTGGGTGCAGTGCTCATGCCTGTAATCCCAGCACTTTGGGAAGCCAAGGTGGGAGGATCACTTGAGCCCAGGAGCTCAAGACCAGCCTGGGCAACATAGTGAGATCTCATCTAGAAAGGAAAGAAAAAGAAAGAGAAAGAAAGAGAGAAAGAGAGAGAGAGAGAAAGAAAGA